>NW_013953281.1:180515-184746 GCF_001266775.1 Austrofundulus limnaeus
TCCTAGACACTATAATTTCACAAAAAAATAGTTTATAAATGCAAAAAATGTGCATTTAGCATGATATGTCTACTTCTTAAGTACAGTCCTTTTATTTGAATGATTCTGTCCTGCTGGAGTGTGACATAATTTGTTTGTGTACAAACTAATACACTATCAGAGTTTTATATATTTATACTTCTCATTCAACCACAGTTAAATTCACTCTATGTGGGAGGCACATTTTATATGGATAGTATTTATTTTTTTCAATAACAAGCTGGAAAGAAAGCAAGCAAAAATGAAATAAAAGTAACGACTTTCTACTTCTTGCCTTTTTTTAAACGTAAGGAGTAAAAAAGTACAGATAATTGTGTGAAAATGTAAGAAGTAGAAGTAAAAAGTAGGCTGAAAAATAATTACTCAAGTAAAGTACAGATAGTTATTTTATCGTGTCTATAAAAACAAGCACCTTTAGAGCAGCAAACCCAATTCCATTGTAATGCAAATTATAATGACAATAAAGGCAATTCTGATTCTGAAACCCAACAATTCTACTTAAGAACAGTAACAAAGTATTTATACTTAGTTACTTTACAACTCTGCATGTTTATGACCCTGGTAAAAACCAACAGAATGCAGAAAATGACATCTACTTCATTCAAAATTTTCTGTTCAAATTGCCGTTTTACATGAACAGCATGATAGAATTTCAGAAATTCTGTATTTTTATTTTGTTGTGCCCCCACTGGATTTTCAAACCTGTTTGATTTGTGTATTTAAAATGGTTAATTCGAAAATGTTTTAACATTTTTAAAATAAAAATATATACTGTATACATAACTCAATTGTAGCTTTAGCTTTTCTTAATGTCATACTTTGATACTGACCCTGTTGGCTGAAACATTTTATTAAATTAAACCTCTATCTTAAACAGCAATAATATCAAGGATTAAACAAAATCATATATCCTAATATAAACTGATCTTTATTATAATGTATTAAAAATAATTTACATTTGTGTCTCAAATGCAACTGCTGGGGAACAAATCTATGGGAATAGTGATAGTGAAAATAAAATATGAACAGATTTTAGACCTGTTTTCGGTGTATTTCTCTGTTCATCCTGATGTTTTCATCAAATGGCAGTTCTACAACTTCATCCCTTTCTGAAGGGGTCGAGGACAGCACTTCTCACACGCAGGTCTGGATGACTCTCAGCTCACCTACCCAAGTCCACCTGCCAGAAATCCCTTGTGGCCTGAACAGTTTTTGGGCCGACCAACTCAATTCTGTCGTTGTTCTGGACGGTTTTTATGCTGACCACACTAACTTTGTCCCCAGCCAGGATGGTTTAGGGTCGTCCAGCTGAGTTCTGTCACCGCTACAGATGGCTTTCAAGTTTTTATGTGTGTGTTTAGATAAAAAGTAGGAGGGAGGGCATCTCCATTGATCTCAGGCTAAAACACTTGACCTCTGGCCTCCCTGAGGCTGGATCTCTCTCCTGTGCATCCTCCCACAAAAAAATGGGTCAGAAGAGATGTTGACCTGTTCAGTTGTCAGCTGTGTTTGAGATAAAAAGTGATGAAGAGCTGAGAGCTTTAGGAAAAGATGCACCAACAGTCATGGTGACACAAAATATTTAGATTTATTGTTTTATGTGTACAGTGCCCTGAGACAACAATTGTGATTTGGCGCCATATAAATACAGAGAATAGAAGCCAAGAGACAGAACTGGGTTCTTCATAAACAAACAAAAAGTCTAAATGTTCCGGTTTTGTGTTTTAATGTCTTAAATTTCTCCCCCAATTAGCTTTAGAAAGAAGTGCAAAATAAAAAGTCTGAGTTATTTGACTTAAAACTTTGCAACATTTGAGACTTTCTTTATTGTTCCTTGGTCATTGGTGGCAAACAAAGGACCTGCTGGAGGCTGTCAGGCTGAAGGAGGAGACCTTAAGGACTTGGTTTTTCCGGAGGACTCCTGAAGCAGCTGACAGGTACACGGTGGCAAAGAGGGTTGTGGCTTCAGAGGTTGCAGATGCAAAAACTCGGGCGTGGGAGGAATTTGGGGAGGCCACGGAAAAGGACTTTCAGTTGGCCTCGAGGAGGTTCTGGACCATTCGGTGACTCTGAAAAGGAAAGCATTCACTGTCCCAGGCTGTACTTGGTTTGTGTAGGGAACTGAGGATATTGTTGGGCTGTGGAAGAAACACTTTGAGGATCCCCTCAATCCACCCTCCATGTCCACCTTTGAGGAGGCAGAGACTGAAGACTCGGGGTAAGACGGTTCCATTACCATGGCAGAGGTCACTGAGGTAGTCAAAGAGCTCCTTGGTGGCAGGGCACCATGGGTGGATGAGATTCACTCCAAGATGCTGAAAGCTGGATGGTGTGGGGCTGGCATGGTTGACCAACCCATTCTCACTCCCAAGTCGTCACATACTGACGCTTTTCCAAAGTTCCCTCTTTGTCCGATTTTGAAATGTCGGGTCTCCCCTTGCATCATTTTTTGACGAGATGGGGCGGAATCTGTTGTCATAATTTATGAAAGTGTAGAAAATGCACAAAAACTACCATCCTGAAGTCTAAATTTACCTTTATTCACTTTAGACATCCTGTCCCTGACCCTAGTACCTAAAATTAACCATTTTTTGAAAATGTAGGAAATTCACGTCAACTACGTGTTCCAAAGCCTAAAATTACCTAATATTCTCCGTAGACATCCTATCCCTGACCCCAGTACCTAAACTTAACCATTTATCCTGATCCCTTATGTTAACCTCAGACCCCCGACCCAAAGACCCCTGGTGACACAACCCAGAAAAGCAGCGGGCGGCAAAGACTGATGCGAGGGGGTCACCTGACGCGTCAAAATAAGACGCAGAGGGAACTTTGGAAAAGCGTCAATATGTTGGAGTCGGGAGTGAGAATGTGTTAGCTTGACATGTCTCCTTGACATCTCATGGAGGACTGGGACAACTCCTGTGGAGTGGCAGACCAAGGTGACGCTCCCATTTTTAAAAAGGGGGACTGTGGTGTGTGTTGTACGACTTGAGGAGAGAGGCAGCCCTCTGGTGGTCTCTGTGATGGTAGGTGCTCTGCAGAGAGAGTCATGTAGTCCTGATGATCTTTGCTGTCGTGTTTCAGCTGGCAGACACAGGTGCTGCACTGATTCAGACCTTTATTCCATTCTGTGGTCCTTCTTAAGAACTAGAAGGACTTCCAGCACCAGCGTCCTGGACCAAAGTGAGGGAGTAAAGGTGACACAGCAGGTGAACTCACAGTAAGTTTTTAATGCAAGAAAAAGAAGAGACCAGAGTGAATCTACCATGAAAGAGGAGGAAAGTGAAGAATGAGGAGAGGAGGAAAGCGAAACTTCTCAGCCTGAAGCCAGCTCTGTGCTGGGAGAGGGGGAGGTGGCCCAGTAAATCAGCCAGCCTCTTGTCAACACCTCCCACCAGAGACCCCCTCCCTCCCTCTCTCCCCCTCCATTGGGGCTTCTGAAGCCACTGAGCTGAGAATAACAAATGACCGTCATTGGCCAGGCAAAAAGCTGTGATTATAATTATCACATCCCACACTGACCTTGCATAAACCTTAATCCTTCTCCAATGGAGCATTTAAATAGGCTGCCAACAGCGACAGAGATGGGGGGGCGACTGGGGTGGGGTGGGGGGTGAGAATGAGTGAAAAGGGAGCCAAGACAAATGTAAAGACAGGGAAGTGGAAAGAAAAAGGAGATGAGAGGATGGAAGCAGAAGAAAAGCAGGAGAATCTACATCTTATCTGAAGGATCAGCAGATCTCAGATCAAGCCTGAGATCTGTTTCAGTCTCAGATCTGTTGAGGTCTCTCTGGTGTTTTAGTGTTTGTTATTAACTTATTGGTTTGGATTTGACGTACTTCATTGATGTTGATGTTTCAATGTTTATTTTTGTCAAGTTCTTGTCAGCTGTTTGTCTTTTCTTTTACTAATCTAGTCTGGCAGTTTTAGGTTTTGCCTACAGTCAATATTTGTCGTCAGCTTTAGTGTTTGTCTTGTCATCACACCTGTCCTCTGTACTCATTAATGAACACTTGGACCATGGATCCAGTAGACAGCCAGGTGAAAGCTCTGGAGTTAAAACACCTACAGGACACTTTGGAGAAGCCTGGGGAACTGTGGCTGCAGCAATAAAACACTGTACCTACACTGTAAAAATAACTTGTAAGATTTACTTGAGAAAATCCTGTAAACAATTTGCACTAACGTT
>NW_013953281.1:185746-187985 GCF_001266775.1 Austrofundulus limnaeus
GCCTTTCATTTCATTTGATTTCATTTTGATTGTATGTTTTTTAAACTTTGTTAATTTTGTATTACAAATGAAACAAATAAACTACTACTAAAAGTAGGATTCGACCAAATATCAGGAAGACAATTCAAGCCATATTTCTGGAACCTGATGGTTTAAGTATCAAACTGTAGATTGATTCAAATATTTACTTTTTTGTTTTTCATTTTAACAAAATAAAGGAGCTTTTGGAAGTTCCTAACTGTGGAGGGGGCTGTTTTGTTGGACTAAATGAGCTGAATAAATGAGAAATACTTGGTAAGTTATTTAAGCGATGAAGAAAAGTCTGCTTGAAAAATCCTTTGAACTGTGAAAAAAAAATAAAGTCAATCAACAGCTCCTGACACCACAAGGCAGTTATAGAGCTGGGAACACTCTACATGATTATTTGCTTGCCAGAATTTATTTAAGATTCCCAGTTGGACAACAAAATAATTTACACAAGAATCTGTTGTGTGAGGGAAATAATCCCAAGCTTACATCAGTCCAAATCAAACAACTGAATCTGCACGCAGTCCTGTGAACTAATGGTGGACCCAACAATAAACACGTCATCAGCAACCAATGAAAAGCAGAGGACAGGTCCATCAGTGTCTCCAGACTGGTTTTTATTGGGACATGCTCCTCAGTAATCTGCTGAGCCTCTAGAGAATTTCCCTACAGCATTACTGAAAGTTACAGGCATTAATATGTTGCTAATTTTTTACACTTAAATGAGATATTATTCAAGCATTCAGAGAAAAAACTGCCCAAATGTATAAAAAAATGTCATGATAAAAAAATCTCAGTGTATCTTGGCATGTTTGTGACATGCAAACAAAAAGCTGCTGCTGATTTTAGAAAAAGGGCAGAAACCACTGACATTTTTTAAGTTTTTTTAAATCATAGATATTTTCTCTAAAATCCTGTCTGACATAATGAGGATCAACCAATCCAAACTGTAGGATCGATCAAAAATGAACATCTTCAGTCTAGTCTTAAAAGTAGAAAAAAGTTAAAAACATGTAGAGTTTCTGGGAGGTTCTTGTCTGTTTTTTACTTTCTCTCTGCAGCTCCTGAGAGGCAAGGCAGAGCATTGCTCTAGCAGCTGCAGCTCATCCCTCTAATGAAGACCTTCTGGTATCTAAGGCTGGCTGGAGTCTCAATACCTCGTTGAACCGTTGTCTCCTAATGGTACCATGTCCAGCTGTAGTTAACACTTGCGTTTCCTAGTGAAAGTTTTAACATTTTTCTCTCTGTAAATACAGATTTACCTTTGATCCTCGAGCCAGTCCCTCCTTCTGCCTGGTGGCATTCGGCACCACTCCCTCTAAGTAGTGATGACTTCATGAGATTCTTTATAGATAAAATAAATTTTTAAGGAATACAGTTCATGTCAAACTTCCTGCTACTGTCTCTGATTCTCTGTCAGATGAGGCAGCTTTAGTGTCACTAGAACCTGATTTATGTTGGACAGTTTTTGTCCTGTTGAGCTCTGAATTATCTAAAATAATAGCTTCATCCAAACCATCAACATGTCTGATAGATCCCATCTCAACCAGACTGTTCAAAGAAGCATTTCCCTTAATTAATATCTATATTTTAGATGTACTTCATTTATCTTAAAGAAATGGTTGTGTGCCGCAGAGCTTTAAGGTTGCTGTAATTAAACCTTTAATTAAGAAACCTGATCTTGATTCAGGAGTTCTGGCCAACTGTATCTAATCTCCCATTCATCTCAAACATTCTTGAGAAATTAGTTGCAAATCTATTATGTGAACATCTGGATAGAAATAATCTATATGAGGAGTTTCAGTCAGGGTTTACAGCTCATCATAGCACAAAAACAGCACTGGTTAAAGTTACTAAAGATATATTCTCATGGCCTCACTTGATATTAGGATTTTAGAAACTGCTTTAAATCCCATTTATCTGATAGATTCCAGTTTGTTCGTGTTTTATCAAAGACAGTTTTTCTTGCTATACCCAGAACACAATTCAGCCTGATTTACTTTGTCTGAAACTCCAGAAGACTCCGGTGGAGGCCTCAACAATCGCCTGGATCAAAGACTACCTGACAAACAGACCACAGTTTGTGAGACTGAAGGACTGTGTGTCTTACCATGTGGTCAGCAGCACAGGAGCACCACAGGGAACTGTACTCTCACCATTCCTGTTCACACTGTACACTTCAGACTTCAACACAAGTCAGACTGCTGTCATC
>NW_013953281.1:188985-193025 GCF_001266775.1 Austrofundulus limnaeus
ACCTGCAACCGTTCAAGTAAGCATTAGAGATGAAGTATAAAGGAAGAAATATTAGAGCGTACAGGGAAGAAATAAGTATAAAAAACTCTGTCAGTTCAGTCAGTGTCAATGGAAAAGGTACAAAAGAAAAGGTCAGATACAAAAAAATAAATCTGAGGAAACATGAGTATTAGTTTGGGTTCTTTGTCAGAAGCAGGTAAGAGTGATGAAGAGTAGGAGTTAGCACAGATAACAAATTATTATGGCCTAAGATTCAGCTTTACAAGCCGTGCACATAACAGGCAGTGATTTTAAAACACGGTCACTCAGAATACAACAGATGGTTTGAGGGTCACACATATTCAAAACTCAATGAGACAGCTTTTAAACTCACCACTTGTCATTCATAGTGTGAACTACTGTAATATTTAAAAACAAAACTTTTGTTTGTACTGATGATTTGTCATATTAGTCAGTTAGAAGACCGATGCTGTGGTGAACCCCCTGATGTTTGAGGTACATGAAAACAACGGGCTATCTGTAAGAGCTGCTGAGGATTACTGCAGAATCAGGATCTCCTCCTGGCCTTTCTGGCTGTTATTTCTCCAGGCTCCTCAGAGCCAAACCATGCTCTCTGGTAACTTTCTACTCCTGTGTGAGTGAGAGGGTGAGTGGTTGTTTTGTGTGTATTTGTGATGGACTGGAGACAAACAGCAGCTCTCTGCGACCTGAAAAAGAGAAGCAGGTAAAGAAAATGGACACATGGACATGGACTCCGAACAGTTTTTCTTTATCTTTGTATTTAGAATCAGGTGAATTTCTTTCTTTAAAAACTTAATCTCATTAAAATCAGAGGTTCATTTGTCTTTATACAGCAGATGAAGTTTGTTGTAGCAGATTAATGTACAACAACCAGCAGAGACACCATCCCTACAGCCAGACTCTTCAAGGTCTTTTAGAAAATGGAAACACAAATGAGTTCATGTAAACAGTTTTTAAAAATGTTTTTAAAATGACCCATCAGAGTTAAAGGCATGAAGGCCTGAAAACCAACCAGATTGTCTTTTCCAGCCTTTTTATCACCTTTCTAATTGTCTGTGCCTGTGTTCGACAGAGCCTTTTTGAAGGACAGGGTGTCTCATTAGGCATTCACACACAGGGCTCTCTCCAATTGGGCTGCTTAAAGAATCTGAAGGCAATGCAATTGTGTAATTTGCACACAAAGTGGTCTGGATTGATCCAAAATAAACCTCTCAACTTTAAATGTGGGGGTGAGGAGAGGGAGGGCGTATAATTGCATCATTTAGTGAATTGATTGGCTGAGAGTCGATGGAAAGGAATCAGGAAGCAGCAGATAAACGGTGACAGCAGCGCCTTTTAGAGCGTGGACCCGTTGATGCAAAAACACACACACAGCTGTAGACTGAGACACACACACACGGGTTTTAGAAGGGACGGAGAAAACCCACACAGAGCCACAACAAGAGATAAACCCACACACAAATAGAGAAACACGAGAATGAGCCACACACACACACACACACAGTCAGATTAGGCAACACAAAGAGCCTGGGTCCACATCACACAGCCAACGCTACAGGCTGCCACAATGGAAGACAGAATTAGAGGTTACAATAGATTTCATTAAGCCAAACTAGACTTAACGAGACAATCAATATGTCATAATTAAAGCCAGGAGGTTGAGAGCGACTTAGACTCTAAATGATGGCTGCTCTTATTAAGATGGAGCAGATAGAGAAAGGCTGTGTGACAATGGAGCTCTATAACTACCAACCACAGCCACCTTTTGTGCTCAAACTGGCCATTCACCAAGACAGAGCAATAGGAGAGGAAGGAGGAGCAGACAGGATGAATACAGCTTTCAGTCCACTACAGACGCAGAAAGGAAGAAGTGATCTGAAATGATGTGAACGATGGTTTCACTTTTTATTACTTCTGATTCACATGTTCCACTTCCTCTTTTCAGTTCCCTTCATGTTCGTTACTAAAGGTTTGAGATGAGTATCCTCTGGGTGTTCAGACCTACAGAAGTCATTTGACCATAGATCCTGATCATCCTGAACAACAAACATTCAACCAGAGTCACAAAAACTGATCTCAGACCACAGGGAGCCCGGCATCAAAGACTCAGGTCAGGACCAACCAACACTGGAGCTGAAGCATCATCAGACAGCTGCTACAAAACACAAAGAGGATAACTGGATGACAGATCATCACCACTGCTTTGGAACCACTGAGTCTGTCCTGCTGGAGTCAATGAAAAGGCTCTGACCTGTTCCAAACACTGCTGTTTTCAGGTGATGAGGGTGAGAACATGAGGAAGGACAAAAACTGTAAAGTACAGTAGGGGCAGAAACAAAGGTTGGGTGGGGGTGGGCGTCAACTGGGTCAAGCACAGGTCAAAAAGCTAAACCTTCAGGCTAAGTTTTATGGGTTTAGGGTCAGGTATGAGGCTTAGCTGTAAGAGTTACATATAGTCTAACCCTAACCGGCCTGTGCCTTCTTTCAGTGGGATGGGACATTTCATATCTCAACGACCATCTTATGCTTCAGTTTTTAGAGGAAATGGTTTCCAACATTTTCCACAATACAGACCACAAACAGGGATTGCTGGGACAACCAGCAACCAGCTGACCCTGTTTTTGGCCGAGTGGTCAGGAAGTTGCATGCAATAATAAAGACGGTTCACCATTTAAAAAATGTGACCATCAGAACCACACAAAATGGACCCACGAATGATAGTTTGCATGGTGGAGGGTTTAGCCATGATGATAAAACCGTCTTTTCCATTGAAATCAATGGAGCTGCTACGAGACTTTGTACGAGCATCAGTGTCGGGCGGACAGAGTCACGTGACTTGCGTTCTAAAAATAGCCTGAGTGAAGATCCCCATTGTGTCTACATGATTTTTTGAATCAAATGTGGCACACAATATATTGGTGAAACCAAAAATTCTAACAACAAAAGGATGTGGCAACATGGATATAACATTAGGAAAAGGAAAGAACTCGAAACATCTCTTGTTAGACACTTTGTGGACCATGGATTGCCGGCATTGAGAATCACAGTGATACAAACAAACAGTGTGGACAGACTTTGAAGGAAAGAAAGCTGAAAGATGGTGGATTTATCTCTTAGGAACAAGGGAACCGGGGGGATTAAATAAGAAACAGTAAATGTAGTTATTTTATTTCTATTTTTATTTCATTTAACAGATTTTAATTTCGTTTTAATCATTTTTTTCATTAAAAAGGATTCTTAGAGATCAAGTCAGAATAAAGGAGCATTACAAAGTAAGAGAAGCAATTATTTTAGGTATGGGGGATATTTTAAAGAGGACTATAAAGTTATGTAGTCATGGAGGATGGCAGGATACTAATATGGAGAAGAAATTTTTATTGGACCGTACCCTGACCCACTGCCCTAATCTTAACCTCTGTGACCCGTTTTTCATATTAACCCTAATCTGAACTAACCCCTACCCACAAACCAACTCTAAATGTTAACCACTTTGACCTATATATACCTCATATTATTTTTTTATTCCTCATATTAACCCTAATCTAACCCAAACCCACAACTCAATTCTAAATTTTAACCACTAGGAACCCTAATTGTTAGGAGATAATTGTTAGGAGATAGTGGTTTCTTTGGGTCATTTATAATTGACATTTCTTACTAAAAAATTGAGAAATACACAACATTAAAATTAAAAATATTTTCATAAAAACAAGGGTCTAAAAATCATTTAAAACATAAGGTTATATCAATTCATGAACACAATGACTGCAATCCGGTAAAAACTGTTTTAGTTGGGTTAAACACAAATTTCATATGATTGAAACATAAACAGGCCCTTCTCAAAAAATTAGCATATTGTGATAAAGTTCATTATTTTCTGTAATGTACTGATAAACATTAAACTTTCATATATTTTAGATTCATTGCACACCAACTGAAGTAGTTCAAGCCTTTTATTGTTTTAATATTGATGATTTTGGCAAAAAAATAAAACCCAAAAATTCCTATCTCAAAAAATG
>NW_013953281.1:194025-194466 GCF_001266775.1 Austrofundulus limnaeus
CATCACAAAAGTCCACATTACACTTGTATAAATACACCAAACGATATTTACAACAGTCAAAAATTAAAAACATGTTTTAGGATGACAATGAGGAGGGATGGAACGAGGTGAGCTATGGTCGCCGTAGGGGACAGAACTGAGGGTACATGCAGGGTCCAGGTTCTCATCCTTACCGGAGAGCGGCCCGTGCTCCTCCCTTCCCCAGTAGCTTCCCCAATAGGGAAGGAGGACAATTCCCTAAACCATCTCATGTACATACTGACTCTAAATCTAACTTCACATGTACATACCTGACTCTAAATCTAACTTCACATGTACATACCTGACTCTAAATCTAACTTCACGTGTACATACCTGACTCTAAATCCAACTTCATGTGTACATACCTGACTCTAAATCTAACTTCACATGTACATACCTGACTCTAAATCTAACTTCACG
>NW_013953282.1:0-400 GCF_001266775.1 Austrofundulus limnaeus
AGGACGAGGAGGTGAGGTGTAGGGAAGGAGGAGCAGGAGGAGGTGAGGTGTAGGGAAGGAGGAGCAGGAGGAGGTGAGGTGTAGGGAAGGAGGAGCAGGAGGAGGTGAGGTGTAGGGAAGGAGGAGCAGGAGGAGGTGAGGTGTAGGGAAGGAGGAGGAGGAGGGGAGGTGCAGGTGAACAAGCAGAGGAGGTGAGGTGTAGGGAAGGAGGAGCAGGAGGAGGTGAGGTGTAGGGAAGAAGGAGCAGGAGGAGGTGAGGTGTAGGGAAGGAGGAGCAGGAGGAGGTGAGGTGTAGGTGAACAAGCAGAGGAGGTGAGGTGTAGGGAAGGAGGAGCAGGAGGAGGTGAGGTGTAGGGAAGGAGGAGCAGGAGGAGGTGAGGTGTAGGGAAGGAGGAGGAGG
>NW_013953282.1:1338-1735 GCF_001266775.1 Austrofundulus limnaeus
GTGTAGGGAAGGAGGAGCAGGAGGAGGTGAGGTGTAGGGAAGGAGGAGCAGGAGGAGGTGAGGTGTAGGGAAGGAGGAGCAGGAGGAGGTGAGGTGTGGGGAAGGAGGAGCAGGAGGAGGTGAGGTGTAGGGAAGGAGGAGCAGGAGGAGGTGAGGTGTAGGGAAGGAGGAGCAGGAGGAGGTGAGGTGTAGGGAAGGAGGAGCAGGAGGAGGGGAGGTGTAGGTGAACAAGTAGAGGAGGTGAGGTGTGGGGAAGGAGGAGCAGGAGGAGGTGAGGTGTGGGGAAGGATGAGCAGGAGGAGGGGAGGTGTAGGGAAGGAGGAGCAGGAGGAGGGGAGGTGTAGGTGAACAAGTAGAGGAGGTGAGGTGTGGTGAAGGAGGAGCAGGAGGAGGTGAG
>NW_013953282.1:3729-4011 GCF_001266775.1 Austrofundulus limnaeus
GAGGAGGGGAGGTGTAGGGAAGGAGGAGCAGGAGGAGGTGAGGTGTAGGGAAGGAGGAGGAGGTGAGGTGTAGGGAAGGAGGTGGAGGAGGAGGGGAGGTGTAGGTGAACAAGCAGAGTAGGTGAGGTGTAGGAAAGGAGGAGCAGGAGGAGGTGAGGTGTAGGGAAGGAGGAGGAGGTGAGGTGTAGGGAAGGAGGTGGAGGAGGAGGGGAGGTGTAGGTGAACAAGCAGAGTAGGTGAGGTGTAGGAAAGGAGGAGCAGGAGGAGGTGAGGTGTGGGGAA
>NW_013953282.1:5909-6349 GCF_001266775.1 Austrofundulus limnaeus
GAGGAGGAGGAGGGGAGGTGTAGGTGAACAAGCAGAGGAGGTGAGGTGTAGGGAAGGAGGAGGAGGTGAGGTGTAGGGAAGGAGGAGCAGGAGGAGGTGAGGTGTAGGGAAGGAGGAGCAGGAGGAGGGGAGGTGTGGGGAAGGAGGAGGAGGGGAGGTGTAGGTGAACAAGTAAAGGAGGAGCAGGAGGAGGTGAGGTGTGGGGAAGGAGGAGCAGGAGGAGGTGAGGTGTAGGGAATGAGGAGGAGGAGGGGAGGTGTAGGTGAACAAGCAGAGGAGGTGAGGTGTAGGGAAGGAAGAGGAGGTGAGGTGTAGGGAAGGAGGAGCAGGAGGAGGTGAGGTGTAGGGAAGGAGAAGCAGGAGGAGGTGAAGGTGAACAAGTAGAGGAGGAGCAGGAGGAGGTGAGGTGTGGGGAAGGAGGAGCAGGAGGAGGTGAGGTG
>NW_013953282.1:7279-7531 GCF_001266775.1 Austrofundulus limnaeus
GGAGCAGGAGGAGGTGAGGTGTGGGGAAGGACGAGGAGGTGAGGTGTAGTGAAGGAGGAGCAGGAGGAGGTGAGGTGTGGGGAAGGAGGAGCAGGAGGAGGTGAGGTGTGGGGAAGGACGAGAAGGTGAGGTGTAGGGAAGGAGGAGCAGGAGGAGGTGAGGTGTAGAGAAAGAGGAGCAGGAGGAGGTGAGGTGTAGGGAAGGAGGAGCAGGAGGAGGTGAGGTGTAGGGAAGGAGGAGCAGGAGGAGGTG
>NW_013953282.1:9349-9995 GCF_001266775.1 Austrofundulus limnaeus
GAAGGAGGAGGAGGAGGAGGGGAGGTGTAGGTGAACAAGCAGAGGAGGTGAGGTGTGGGGAAGGAGGAGGAGGAGGAGGGGAGGTGTAGGTGAACAAGCAGAGGAGGTGAGGTGTAGGGAAGGAGGAGGAGGAGGAGGGGAGGTGTAGGTGAACAAGCAGAGGAGGTGAGGTGTAGGGAAGGAGGAGGAGGAGGAGGGGAGGTGTAGGTGAACAAGCAGAGGAGGTGAGGTGTAGGGAAGGAGGAGGAGGAGGAGGGGAGGTGTAGGTGAACAAATAGCGGAGGTGAGGTGTAGGGAAGGAGGAGGAGGAGGAGGGGAGGTGTAGGTGAACAAGCAGAGGAGGTGAGGTGTAGGGAAGGAGGAGGAGGAGGGGAGGTGTAGGTGAACAAGTAGAGGAGGTGAGGTGTAGGGATGGAGGAGCAGGAGGAGGGGAGGTGTAGGTGAACAAGTAGAGGAGGTGAGGTGTAGGGAAGGAGGAGCAGGAGGAGGAAAGGTGTAGGTGAACAAGTAGAGGAGGTGAGGTGTAGGGAAGGAGGNGTGAGGTGTGGGGAAGGAGGAGCAGGAGGAGGTGAGGTGTGGGGAAGGACGAGGAGGTGAGGTGTAGGGAAGGAGGAGCAGGAGGAGGTGAGGTGTAGGGAAGGAGGAG
>NW_013953282.1:10995-12102 GCF_001266775.1 Austrofundulus limnaeus
GGAGGAGGTGAGGTGTAGGGAAGGAGGAGCAGGAGGAGGTGAGGTGTAGGGAAGGAGGAGCAGGAGGAGGTGAGGTGTAGGGAAGGAGGAGCAGAGGAGGGGAGGTGTATGTGAACAAGTAGAGGAGTTGAGGTGTAGGGAAGGAGGAGGAGGAGGAGGGGAGGTGTAGGTGAACAAGTAGAGGAGGTGAGGTGTAGGGAAGGAGGAGGAGGAGGAGGGGAGGTGTAGGTGAACAAGTAGAGGAGGTGAGGTGTAGGGAAGGAGGAGCAGGAGGAGGGGAGGTGTAGGTGAACAAGTAGAGGAGGTGAGGTGTAGGGAAGGAGGAGCAGGAGGAGGGGAGGTGTAGGTGAACAAGTAGAGGAGGTGGTGAGGTGTAGGTGAACAAGCAGAGGAGGTGAGGTGTAGGGAAGGAGGAGCAGCAGGAGGTGAGGTGTAGGGAAGGAGGAGCAGGAGGAGGTGAGGTGTAGGGAAGGAGGAGCAGGAGGAGGTGAGGTGTAGTGAAGGAGGACGAGGTGAGGTGTAGGGAAGGAGGAGGAGGAGGTGAGGTGTCGGGTTGGAGGAGCAGCAGGAGGAGAACAGCTCCACCCTCCAGCAGATCCCACAGCAGCAGCAGAAAAGCACCAGTCAGGAGGAGGTGAGGTGTAGGGAAGGAGCAGGAGGAGGTGAGGTGTAGGGAAGGAGGAGCAGCAGGAGGAGAACAGCTCCACCCTCCAGCAGATCCCACAGCAGCAGCAGAAAAGCACCAGTCAGGAGGAGGTGAGGTGTAGGGAAGGAGGAGGAGGAGGTGAGGTGTAGGGAAGGAGGAGGAGGAGGTGAGGTGTGGGGAAGGAGGAGCAGGAGGAGGT
Organism: Austrofundulus limnaeus; assembly: GCF_001266775.1. Taxonomy (NCBI): domain Eukaryota; kingdom Metazoa; phylum Chordata; class Actinopteri; order Cyprinodontiformes; family Rivulidae; genus Austrofundulus; species Austrofundulus limnaeus. The sequence continues at coordinate 11,841 of NW_013953282.1, forward strand.
GAGGTGTGGGGAAGGAGGAGCAGGAGGAGGTGAGGTGTAGGGAAGGAGGAGGAGGTGAGGTGTAGGGAAGGAGGAGCAGGAGGAGGTGAGGTGTAGGGAAGGAGGAGCAGGAGGAGGTGAGGTGTAGGGAAGGAGGAGGAGGTGAGGTGTAGGGAAGGAGGTGGAGGAGGAGGGGAGGTGTAGGTGAAGGAGGAGCAGGAGGAGGTGAGGTGTAGGGAAGGAGGAGGAGGTGAGGTGTAGGGAAGGAGGTGGAGGAGGAGGG
>NW_013953282.1:13102-13367 GCF_001266775.1 Austrofundulus limnaeus
GAGGGGAGGTGTAGGTGAACAAGTAGAGGAGGGGAGGTGTAGGGAAGGAGGAGCAGGAGGAGGGGAGGTGTAGGTGAACAAGTAGAGGAGGTGAGGTGTAGGGAAAGAGGAGGAGGAGGAGGGGAGTTGTAGGTGAACAAGTAGAGGAGGGGAGGTGTAGGGAAGGAGGAGCAGGAGGAGGTGAGGTGTAGGGAAGGAGGAGCAGGAGGAGGTGAGGTGTAGGGAAGGAGGAGGAGGGGAGGTGTAGGTGAACAAGTAGAGGAGG
>NW_013953282.1:14332-14850 GCF_001266775.1 Austrofundulus limnaeus
AAGCAGAGGAGGTGAGGTGTAGGAAAGGAGGAGCAGGAGGAGGTGAGGTGTGGGGAAGGAGGAGGAGGTGAGGTGTAGGGAAGGAGGAGGAGGAGGAGGGGAGGTGTAGGTGAACAAGCAGAGGAGGTGAGGTGTAGGGAAGGAGGAGCAGGAGGAGGTGAGGTGTAGTGAAGGAGGAGCAGGAGGAGGTGAGGTGTGGGGAAGGAGGAGCAGGAGGAGGTGAGGTGTAAGGAAAGAGGAGCAGGAGGAGGTGAGGTGTAGGGATGGAGGAGGAGGTGAGGTGTAGGGAAGGAGGTGGAGGAGGAGGGGAGGTGTAGGTGAACAAGCAGAGGAGGTGAGGTGTAGGAAAGGAGGAGCAGGAGGAGGTGAGGTGTGGGGAAGGAGGAGCAGGAGGAGGTGAGGTGTAGGGAAGGAGGAGGAGGAGGAGGGGAGGTGTAGGTGAACAAGCAGAGGAGGTGAGGTGTAGGGAAGGAGGAGCAGGAGGAGGTGAGGTGTGGGGAAGGAGGAGCAGGAGGAGG
>NW_013953282.1:15694-17213 GCF_001266775.1 Austrofundulus limnaeus
GTGAGGTGTGGGGAAGGAGGAGCAGGAGGAGGTGAGGTGTGGGGAAGGAGGAGCAGGAGGAGGTGAGGTGTGGGGAAGGAGGAGCAGGAGGAGGTGAGGTGTGGGGAAGGAGGAGCAGGAGGGGTGAGGTGTGGGGAAGGAGGAGCAGGAGGAGGTGAGGTGTGGGGAAGGAGGAGCAGGAGGAGGTGAGGTGTGGGGAAGGAGGAGCAGGAGGAGGTGAGGTGTAGGTGAACAAGCAGAGGAGGTGAGGTGTGGGGAAGGAGGAGCAGGAGGAGGTGAGGTGTAGGTGAACAAGCAGAGGAGGTGAGGTGTAGGGAAGGAGGAGCAGGAGGAGGTGAGGTGTAGGTGAACAAGCAGAGGAGGTGAGGTGTAGGGAAGGAGGAGGAGGTGAGGTGTAGGGAAGGAGGAGGAGGAGGTGAGGTGTAGTGAAGGAGGAGGAGGTGAGGTGTAGGGAAGGAGGAGGAGGAGGTGAGGTGTAGGGAAGGAGGAGCAGCAGGAGGAGAACAGCTCCACCCTCCAGCAGATCCCACAGCAGCAGCAGAAAAGCACCAGTCAGGAGGAGAACTCCGTCCTGCTCTGGACTGAACTTGGACTGACTGGACCTTCCCGGTGCTGGTCCCTGAACGCACCATCATGCTCCTGTCCGTGTGTCTGCTGGCCGCGTCCTGCGCGCTGTGGCCACCTGCGGTCCGGGCTGCGTCCTGCGAGCCGGTCCGGATCCCGCTGTGCCGGTCCATGCCGTGGAACATGACCAAGATGCCGAACCATCTGCACCACAGCACGCAGGACAACGCGGTTCTGGCCATCGAGCAGTTCGAGGGGCTGCTGGGTGAGTTTGTGCACCAAGTTCTGCACCAAACCACTGCAGCTGCGTCATTACAGCTGCTTTTAATTCTCTTAGTGTCACTCTTTCATTCATTATCTAGAAAACTGGACAACCTTTTCTTTTCTTTTCTCTTTTTGACACAACTTTGTTACATTATTTTTTGACTGTTTCACTGTTTTTGGTTTTTGAAACTCAAAGATTGAATTTATGAGTTTTATTCATGAATCAGTTAAAGCTGATGAATCAGCAGCTCTTCAGCTGATTCAGTCAGTGAATCAATAGATTTTCTGCAGAGCAGCTAAATCACACATGTCAGCTTGTCTGTAAGGAAATATCTGCAATTAATCACTTGTGACAATAATTAGAATAAATTAAAGTTTAGCTCCTCCCAGGAGACTTGCTTTAGGTATTTATTTCCATTAAAATAACATATTTATCCTCATTAGGACAGTTTAATAAGCTACATGCATTTATGTAAAAGAGAAAAGAAAGAAAAACAGCAAAGGAAACTGGTTTATCAATCTGCAGAACTGGTTTGAACATTGAAATACAGTTTGGTTTGATTTTTTATTATTTATTTTTTCCAGTTGTCACAACTTTCCCATCATTTGAGTCACATAATTTGCTAAATATGATTTCTTATTTTCAGTTAAAAATAGTTTTTACAGGTTCCTTACTGTATTAAAGTAACTA
>NW_013953282.1:19264-23105 GCF_001266775.1 Austrofundulus limnaeus
TTGTTTTCCACATATATGAAATGAAAGACATTAAAACATCAAAATATAACACTGGAGAATTAAACTGGTGTTTTTTTTTTTCATATAAATGGATTTCAGTATTTTACTTTTTTAACAAAATTGGAAAAAATGTTTGATTCACATTAAATAAGAGTAATATCGTTTAGCAGAAATATATCAATTTTAATCTTTTTGTCCCAACACCTAAAAAAAGCAATTTCATAAWTCTTCACAGGCTGTAGTTTTATATTTAAATGACAGATAACGAACAAGTAGATTTTGTGCTTTAATGTCGTTTAACAAGAAAAATGACAAAAATCCCCCTTTAGACCTCAGCTTTAGGTGATGTATTTTAAAATATAGTTTTATGTTTTATAAGAAGAGCATTGATGTTTTTTCTGCAGGTTTAATGTTGACATTTTGTGAATTGAAATAAACTACCGTTATAAATTCATAATAAAGGAATACAAACGAATTACGTTTATTTAGACATTGAAGGAAAGAAGATGAACATTTTCTGACTATTTTCACTGTTTCTGAAAACAGATGGACAAAGTAGGACCTCAGACTTTTTAAAGAAATTCTATCAGTTTTTTTAAAAACAGATATTTTGTTGTTGATTTCTTGTTGTTTGTCTTTCGGCTGCTCCCTGCACTGCAGAGTTCACCACAGGAAGTGGACCTGGTTGTTTTACAGGATGTCCTTCCTGACTCAACCTGGGCTCAAACCTGCAGCCTCAGGTCGACCACAGCGCTGACCACCTAACATTATTCTTTTATTTTATCAGTTAAACTCTTTTATCAAACTTCTTTAGAAACTAAATCAAAYAATGTTTTAAAAACTGATTCAGTTTTCCAGGAGTCTGTTTGTGCCACATGTCAGTCAGACTGACACATTTTGATTTACCGCAGGAACAAAATGGTTTCTGTAAACAATAACAAGTATTTTATCCAGAGATGAACTGCTGCTCAGCACAGAACTTATTACGTTTAATAACTTCATCCATCTGAACAGCATGTCAGTGATTATAAAAGAGAAAAACATCCTTTAAAACCACTGCTGCATGCTGGGACTCTGTCATATCTGTCATATGAAACATTTTATTTAACAGCTGAACGTTTTAGTTTGTTAAAATAAACACCTGCAGTGTTTTAGGATTTCTTTAATTCTTGTTTATTGGATGTTTAGTAACTCACATTTATAAAATGAATAAATTGTTTTCAACAACAAAGATAAGGCTGGACCTTTTTAAAGTAACATTCTGTGTAAAAGTTCTAAATCTTACCTGTGAACAACAGTTTGAACAAGCTCAGGTGTTTRGACAGGATGATGAGCCAATGGCTGGTCTCAAAACATTCAACACAAAAGTATAACACTTTGATACAAGCTGGTTTACGTTCGACAGAAATTATAACGTTTCTGCCAGAAAAACCTGTATTACAGAAATGATGGCAGTAAAATGTAAAAAAATAACATTTGTCTGAACAGGTTGAGTTTTTAAAAAAGTATTTTGTTGATTTGGACTGAACACAACCTGACAAATGAAGCCTTGTTTCTGTTTGGACCAGTAACATCCAGTAAAATGTCACAGAGACTCCTGTGGGTTACTGGGAACAGTTACTGGGAACAGTTACTGGGAACAGTTCCTGTGGTCGACTGAGAAGGAAAGTCAGAAATAAAAACGGCCTGAGAAAGACCCTTAAATAAATGACAGAAACGTCCTCGAAGCAAAGATGAGGGTCAGTTTCAAACTTTTCACTSTAATTCTTTTAGCTGCCCAGTCTGACTGACACAGTTATTTTTAAAACATTTGTTCAAACATTTATCTGTTAATCCATCCAGCCCTGGTTTTCATCATTTAACTAGAGAAAGTTATCATTCAGCCGACTTTTACTAATTCCATACATCTACGTAGGATGAGTATCTAAAAATGGACTAACAGTAGTTAGAAAATAGTTAAAAGCTGAAGATTTCAAGCATTTTTTATTTATCCCATTAAAATAGTAAATCTGTTTTTTCAGGGGCCAGAAGCCAACCAGTCCAGAGCTGTGCTCAACATTCCCAACTTTAAATGTTTACCACCATGAATAACACAAAACACAACCCTTGTTCCTATTTTAATAAGAATGTTTTCTGCAAATATCACATATTAGAAGTAGTTAAACATTTTTAAATCAATTGAAAACCAAGTTTTGAGTTGAACTGTCAGAAACCATCTGTCCCTTCATCATGCAGGTTTTCCTTTTTCTATTTTAAAAGAAGAAAACGGAAATGTAAAACATTCCTACTAGCTGCAGAGTAATTATTTGTTACATTTAAAATATAAACATTTGRCTGCCTGTTTGCAGAGTAGTAATACAAGGACTTCCCCTGTTTCAGGGAAAAAATATTTGTTCAGCTGAGTTTTGAAGGTCAGGGGCTTCAGGTCCCTTTCAGACCTGAAGGAACTTTAGTTCACAACTACTGCAAGAATAAATGTGTCTTTAGRGTTGATAAAATAATCAAATTCACAAAAGGAAGTTTTATTTAGATCTACAGTATAATGCATGGATTCTATACACACAAATATCTGTTGTCTTTATGAATTGAGCCGATGAGGTTTAGCAGTTGTAAAAAGTTGGTCTGTTTAGTTGGAGATGATCTTAGTTTCATCTGTTCTCACCTCAACAACACAAAGGACTTTACTACAGTGAGTGGCATTCAAGATCCTAGAAAATGTTTTTCCTTCATGATTTCCCCGGTGTCTGTATAGGACAACTTTTAAAGATTATATAAACAAAGGATAGATTATTGTTGAATTTTCGTATTTGGTAAACTAGACCTGGTAGTCTACTTTCTTACTGTTGACTGATTTCCTGCTGACACCAAACATCACAATCTAAAGTATTTAAACGATTATTGCAACTCTGGAAATCTGCACGTTGGGTAAATACACCATCCAAGTCTGTAAACTGATATATTTGATAACGTCAATGGGTTTCACATTTATTTTTATTTGCTTTATCTTTCTTAAATATCTCCAAGACAAAGACAAATATTGCTCATTTCCCATAATACTTAACCCTGTAAAGAACAGTGCAGTGGGCAGAAGTACTTTTACATTTAAACTTGATTTTAAATGCTGAGAGAAGCTGCAGCTTCTGATTGTGGAAGTCAAGTTTTGCATCTGGGTATGAAATCACATTTWGCTTTAATATATTTCAGCTACAAGTCAGAAAACATGTAAGATTTGCTCATTTTTGTGCTCATTAACCAGTCTGCTTTTACTAATTAGAGTGCATTTGTCTGCTGTTTAACACAGTGGCAATATGTTGCCTCATAGACATTGAACAGTATGTATGTGATTGAAGTAAAAGTAGTCAAACATACTGGAGTGGAAAAAAGGTTTAGCACTGCAGCTGTCASCACCAAACATGGGGCAGCCACATGGACTGTAAAAGTCACGCTTGGTCAGGGATTCAGACTTTGAAGGAGAAGTCTAAAGGAAGCGTACCAGTGGATTTTTACAACGTGGAGCTTGAAAATTATGACCTCCATTTACAACTGAAGAAACCACATTTGTTTCCATCAGGGTGTGCTACACAGGGATCAAAACCGTATCATTTGGTGTTCAAACAACTGAACAGTATTTACAAKTATTCATGGTATGAACTTGAAAAAATCTTAGATTTGTTGTCTGAAAAATATAAAAATATGTATATTTTATAAATTTTGTAGCCCAGAATATTTAGCAAAGCATACAAATATTCTCACTGTCATTGTGTATTTCAGGCAATTTTCTGATGCATCGAAGTAATCCAGGTAGAAAAAAATGTCAAGTTTAACCTAACTTGTTTATTAT
>NW_013953282.1:24335-26553 GCF_001266775.1 Austrofundulus limnaeus
TTCTTGGGATACAAAATTTAAAAAAAATTATCTTTTGCTGATTTAATAAATCTAAGATTTTGTCACTTCTGCCTCTGGGTACAGTTCTTTGATTTGAAAGACATGCTTTGATTGGATGACAACAACCTGTCAGTGATTGGCTGGTAGTTCATTTACATCCATTTTGTGTTGTGAGTGCAGAGACAGAGCAGCGAGCTGAGGGAAAGCTGAGCGACCACAAAACGTCCTCCACCTCCCTGACTGTCCTCAGACTGCAGCCAGACCACTGTGGTCACTTCAGCTGGACTTTACATTYATCCATTGTGGCTCTGCTTCTAAAGATTGGTTTTGAACAGCTGATGAGACACGAGGGTCTGTGATGCATTCATGTCCAGAAAAAAATTTGGATTTCACTAAGGCACTGGTTGGTGGGCCTGATGGATAGAGCTTCATCAGAGCTAAACAACCAAAGAAATCTGAAGCTCCTATGTTGAACAGTTTCTGAGTTATAAACATTGTTGCGTGTCCTGACACCCCCTCTTTGGATGCACCCTGAATGTCAGATCCTAGAATCGCCCCTGTGGTTCAGACAGAGGAGGTGCTGCCACCCTCAGCTCTGTGGTCACAGCAGCATTGGTGCATTGGTGCGTTGGTGCATTGGTGCATTGGTGCATGCGAGTTAACCCATTGGTTAAATGGGTCATTGTTTTTCCTCACACCATCTGTTGTTGACTATTGTTCACAGTTTTACTTCAGCGTGACTTTTATTATTTATTTTGTAAGTGTGGAGTTTTAAAAAGTGTGTATGATTCGTTCTGATATTGTATCAGGTCAATATTGGTATCGGCCAATACTCAAGGCTGCAGTTTCTGTATAAAAAGTTGAACTGGGACATCCCTGCCTGAGGTGACTGTTGTTGTCGGCATTATTAAAATAAGYAAAATGAACACGAGTGATTTGAGTGAAAATTATCCCCAACTTTGGACTGGGATTGAGTCATTTCCTCATGTGAAGAAACTGAAGTGACTCACGTTCTCATACATGAGTGGAATTAGGACAAAGGCAGAGATTAGGCTGAGGTCATGTTGAAGAGAAACAAAAGCTGAGACAAAAGGCAGCACTGGGAGTTTACCAGTTAATTTACCATCACTCACTGTCACAAGCTATAATGACCTAAGGAAATCAGATCCTGGATACAAGAAACAAGGAATAAACTTCCTCTGCAGAGTAACTGGACTTATTCTTTAGGGACATTCAGGAAGAGGTCAGCACCTCTGCACAAAAACAGCCAGCTTGGCTGCTTTTGGTCTGGATGCCTTCTAAGGGAGGTGTTTTAAACGTCCCACTGGGAGGAGGGAGTCTCTGGACAGATTGTACCTCACAGCTGTCCTGGTAATACCTCAGTATTTGTGTAGAGTCCGATCTGGGATCTCAGTTCATGGGTTGGGTCCTCATGAACATGTAGCCCAGCTGGGCCACATCCTCCCCGAGCCGGGTAGGCTGCTCAAAAGATAACACGCTACCCCGTTCCCATAGTGATCAGWTTCATATCAGACGTAAAATGCATTGGGACATGTATTTAGATGTTTTTTTCACTGGAAGTATAACTTCACAGTTAAAATGTTACATGTAAATAAATAAATATCTCTACATATAAACATTAATAATTAGGGTTTAACTCCAGTATCTGTACTTGTAGTTGCATTTTTTTTATTTAACATCTTATTGCAGCATAAATTTCATCAGCTAAGTTGCTAAACTTACTTTTAAAAACAAAATCTTCGGTCTGTGATGAATTTCCAAACTACGCCGACATTAAAAAAAATAAAACCACCATCTTTGTTTGTCTGTTTTAGTTTGCTGCTTGCTCAGTGAATCTTGACATATCCTCGGCCAGTGAGGATACTTGCATGCATCCTCACATTTCAAGATTTTGTCGGCTGCATTCCTCGACTCCATGAGGGGGAGTCTTCGAATTGGGACTGTACCCGGTGCGGGCCAGTGACCTATGCAGCCCACAAATGTGCACTCATGAGGACCCAGCCCCTGATTTGAGACACATCCTTTGTTTAAACTGTTGCTCMCAMAACCTGGTCTCAGATGTCCRTCGTAGGATGGACAGACTGAGTTAGTGGATAAATCTCTGTACAGTTTATGGTTCAACTACAGTAGATCAGAGATTCTTAACCCATGGGCTGCGGTCCAATTGTGGGCCGTGAGCGCCACCTTGAGGGCCTCA
>NW_013953282.1:30114-31978 GCF_001266775.1 Austrofundulus limnaeus
TAATCATGTCTTGTGATTAACAGGAGTTTCACTTTTAAACTGTAAGTGTATTTAGTTTAGTTATGATGTAAATACAATAAAAATTAAACCAAGATTTATAATAATTATCATTTTGATCCATACATTGGTAATGTCTGACTGGACCTCGTGTCACTTTATGTTCAATAAATTGGGCCCCGAGGTCAAAAAGGTTAAGAAGCCCTGGTCTATATCAGACAAGAGACCTTTGGTAGATCTGTCATGTTTCACTTAGAAATAAAAATCATTATTAAATTTATTGACTTAGAATTAAGCAGAAGCTTTTAGTTGTTTTGTTGGTGTCATTATTTCTAACCAGCAGTCTTTAGTCATGGCTAACTGTTTATCCGTACATCATGCTGAATAATATTTGACTGAGACATGTCCCACATTTGTTGTTTTCTGGGCTTTAAATGACAAAATGAACCTCTCCCAGTTCATAGACACCCTCTCAGTCCAGTTTTCATCTTTACATCAAACCTTGCTGATTTATTTAGAGGTTTGTGGTCACACTCATTATTATTCTGCACTGTGTTCAACTGCCACAATTTGCATGTCACGTTTAAAAATCTAAACTGTAAAATAGGCTAGAAGTAAAAGGCATCCAGACCAATGCTGTGAACTACCGTGGTGTTGCATGATTTACAGATGTAAATGTTTAATAATTGGAGGAACATGAAGCCCAGCTGGCATTAGAGTAGAAAGAGAAAGTGCAAAAGCTGTAACCAAAAAATGTCCTAAGGAAGAAACCACAGTGCAATAAGCAGTAAGATATTTTAGGTCACAAGTTCAAAATGTTTCTGTGACTTCATTGTGAAAAGAGCCAGCCGAACCACAGCCGTGCTCTGTCCCAGTGCTGCATTCTTTCTGGTCTCATCTGGACTGAAGCATGCAGCAGGACACCAGTTCACATTCCTGCTGCACACTCAGTTTGTGGTCAGCTGTTCCAGGTTCCTGAGTGGGACGTGTTCTCGCTGATGTAAGAGGAGTGAGTCCTGCTGAGGGGAAAAACCAACAACTCAAGTTCAAATGAAGCGAGCTGACAATGAATAAGCATCATTTTCAGTGTTTTCACACAGTCTGACACATGTTAAAACACCCAGTTGTGGTGGCTGGACTTGTTTTTTAAGTCCAAGTTTGTGGTACTTTTACTGTATTTGGCTTCGTTCTTTTAATCATACATTTCACTACAAATTAGAGGAAAAAATTCACTGCTGGTCACACAGTGGGATTGTGGTCAGCACCGTCTCCTCAGAGCAAGAGTATCTCCAGTTTGAATCTGCTTGGACCTCAGTTTAACCAGGTTCATTAAAAATTTTAAATGTTTCAAAGTTTAATGTTTATTAAATCAGTTGTTAATTATTTTTTAAATTTGAGGTTCAGATCAATTTTAATAAACAGCACAACTGACTAGACTCAACCAGCGATAGACCGTGTTGTGACCTGACAGATCAGGGCCTGTGTTTATCAAACTTCTTAGAATAACTCTCAAAAAGGCTGTTAGGAATGGACCTGAGAGTAAAGGTCTTTTATCAAGTGTCTCAGTCTTTCTTTAAGCACAGTGTAGGAGTCATTTCTAAGTTTCAGTCAGTCTTAGAGCTGATTTACAACAGCTTGTTCTGCAAAGCTGATCCTGGACGAAACTCCAGCAGGAACCAATCACTGCCTCAGATTTCATGTTCAAGAATGTTGTCAGAGAAATGTCAAGATAAAACTGTGAAAATCCTAAGATAAGTCCACTTTCAACACACTAATGATGTCACCTTGTGCTGGTTGTCTGTAAATTACATAAAATGTCCTCATTTGCATCATGAACAGATGAAAATCATCCATCCATCCATCCATC
>NW_013953282.1:34239-36002 GCF_001266775.1 Austrofundulus limnaeus
ATATACAATAGACGAGAAAAATACAAATCTCAAATAAAATGAAAGACAGCAGAAAGAAGAAAAATATCATATAATATCTGGCCCTTTTTCTCAAGAACAAACCATAGTTTGTGTTAGCTAACTCACTGTTCACCAGTGAATTAGCTGTTAATCACCCTGATACCTGGCTGCTTGTTGCAATTTTGTATGTTTATTAAAAATAGAGAAATGAGTKTTTCCCTTTTGGTACTGAATCCATGGTTGATTGTGTTTTTACAATCCAAAAGTATGTGAAAAATTGTTTTTACCTCAAAGAAAGYTTAGGAGATTCCCATCTGTCAGCCACTAACACAAGTGACTGACAACCAGCAGCAACAGGTGAGGAAGGTGAGCGCTACACAACTGTAAAAATACACAGTCTCTGCTCTCGCAATAAAAAGACAGTGTTGATTTAAACATGTAGTGGTTTTGACATTATGACCTTTGGAAACTGTGGGTTGCCTTAAAACATAACTAAACTAAATATTGTCTTGGATGTACATGTTATATAAATTAAAAAAAATCTTAGTTGTTGAATAAAACACCTGTTCTTCCTGTCTTTTCAGGTACTGGATGCAGTCCAGACTTACTCTTCTTCCTGTGTGCCATGTACGCTCCCATTTGCACCATTGACTTCCAGCATGAGCCTATCAAGCCCTGCAAGGCAGTGTGTGAGCGGGCCAAGTCCGGCTGTGAGCCTGTGATGAAGCGATACAACCACAGCTGGCCTGACAGCCTGGCCTGCAGTGAGCTGCCACTGTATGATCGAGGAGTCTGCATCTCACCTGAGGCTATCGTCAAAGCAGAAGGACCTGGTATACTCATCATTTTATATCATTATTACTGATAACTGTTGATACTCTGAATGGTGCCTCAAGGCTTTAGAGAATCAAAGAACTTCTGGTTTATGATGGAATAAATAAAGGTAAGACAGTAGACAACTTAAAATAAGACATTAAATCTGGTTGGCTTTGTTTACAACTGTATTTTGCACTAGACTGATTTTGTTTTTCTTAAAATAACTTTTGGTGCTCACTAGCTGATGCTAACAACAGTTAGTGCCAGATAGCTAACACAAACACAAATTATAGTTATCTAATAGGGCAAATTYTGGAGTTGTTTGGTTTAACTCAACTTACTAAAAGCTTTAAATCATCTAACTACTTATTTTAACCCAAGTTTTGGTAGAAAACCTACTCAATTTGCTTGGTCAAACAAACCAACAACTCAATCCTGTTGAAATAAAACTACCATTAGTTGGCTCAGTTGAGCATGAACATCCAGGGGGGTATGGCGTTACATTTATACCATCAGCTTCAGCGAGCAGTAACACTGATTTGAGAGCAGATATCAATATGAATAAAGAACAATTTGAACCTGTGTGTGTTCAAATCACACACACGCTCACGCAGCTTCCTCCCTGCTTGCTCAACTCTCTTCCTGATTGTGCTCAGCTCCCTCCCTCCTCTCAACCTTACCTCTGCTCRCTCTCAGCTCTGTCTCTGCGCTCACAACTCAAGTTGTACGTAAATGAACCACATCACCACCCAGTCACAGACAGGCTTTTTTTACCCAATCCATCCAATAGGGCAGCACCTAAGGAGGAGCTATGTAAGATGTGTCCCTATTGGTTATTGTGGACTGAAGCGATTTCCTCTTGCACCCGCTTAGAACGTTGTCAATTCATTAAATCACATGTGTCAAACACAAGGCCCGCGGGTGGCTCCCGTGTGGCCCGCCAGGGG
>NW_013953282.1:37181-38472 GCF_001266775.1 Austrofundulus limnaeus
AAATTACTTTTTTGATTGAAACTGCTTATTTGTTTGATTAAATAATAAAAACACAAAACTACCTCCATATTTGGGCGGCTGTGGCAGAGTGGTTAGGGGAGTAGTCCTGGAACCAGAAGGTCGCTGGTTCGATCCCCCGTCCACCTGTCTCAGTTGTTGTGTCCTTGGGCAAGACACTTCAGCCCTAATGCCTCTGATGTCCCATCAGTGTATGAATGTGATTGGCACTGATTAGTCTCCACAGATGATTGTACATGTTAGCTYTGTAGAGASCTRACAGAGTGCTGTGTGAATGGRTAAATGAGGACACAGATTGTAGTGTGAAGAGCTTTGAGTGTCCTGGATGGATAGAAAAGTGCTATAGAAGTTCTGTCCATTTACCATATTAGTGTGTATCTTTGACATACCCATCCCATGATCTATGAACTAGTTGTCATGAATCTCTTGAACCGTGTCAGAATGGGATGAAGGTACCGCCATGGTTATAACATCTGCATTGAGTTGTTTTGTGACCTTTTCATAATCATGGTTTAAAGCCTACACTTGAGACTTTCTTGGCTAGTCCTGCTTCACATTTTTTATGACCATGCAACCTCATTGTGCACAGGTTTTGCATCATAGATAGGCTGCCACTGTGCTTCCCCAGGAACCCAATATGCTGCCAGAAAAAGAATAAACCACCACAACCTCACTACAAAGTTTTGTGCATGCTCAGGTCTCACTATAACCTATCATGCTGTGTCACTTAATTGTAGAATGGGAAGTCAACTGTGTTCTTAACATGCACCTAGAGACTCTTCTAAAGACCAACCATTTTCTGTCTGTTTTTTTTTACTCTGCTTCTGAGTTGTCCTCCAGTTTAGATAATGTTTAAAGCATGCTTGCTTTAACTTTAAATTATGTGTCTAATGAACAAACCACATACTGTACTTGTTCAGTTAAATTTGGTGGTAAAGTTTTAATTATAAATATGACCTTGTTTTTTTTTTTTCTTCTTTTTTTTCTAAAAATGAAACTTGAGAGCACATATAGTTTCACAGGTACTCATCTCATACATTTTTAATGTTAAAAACTGGCTGTTTTGCGCATATAATTTTTTTCCATGTTTTTTTTTCCTGTCGTCTCCCTAAATGACGAGGGATGATGTGAAAATTATCTGAACAAGACAAACAAATCACAATTTCAGCCTGTGTAATGATACAAATATCACTAGGTTGCCCAGATTTGCCTGGTTAAAGAATAATGGATGGATGGATGGATGGATGGATGGATGGATGGATGGATGGATGGA
>NW_013953282.1:38482-40181 GCF_001266775.1 Austrofundulus limnaeus
AGATAGATAGATAGATAGATAGATAGATAGATAGATAGATAGATAGATAGATAGAAAACGTCATTGATGACCAGCTGAGGGGACCAGGCCATCTTCATGGTTGCTGATTGATGCACAAGAGAAAAATCATCTGAAAATTAACTCGTTATCACAAGAAAACGATACTCGTTATTTCGTGATAACAACATATGTTGCTCTCGGCTTTTGTATATTTTAAATAAGGAAATTTCATTTTCTTTATTACAAATGTGGTCAGTTCCATGTTCCTACACTACCACTGTGTTTCTGTTCTTTTACAAATGGATAATATGAGTCATTTCCCCTCTGATTTCTCTCCCACTGACTTTGTCAAAGAGCTTGTTGATACAAACGGCCCACTCACTTTAAACTCGACAAAACATTTGCTGTCTTCTGCTTCTCAAAACAGGCCCAAGACCAACAAGCTCTTTAAAAAGAACCTTCATCACAATCCCCTTGATCTCCATAACTATACGCCTCTGTAACTGTGAGCTGCCCTGGCTCGGCTTAGCACAGTGGGACTTTGGGCTTTTCTCTTGATGTGACTTGTTGATTTGCTGAGGTTTTGTTGGGGTGGATCGTAAAAGTTTTCCAATGATTTTTCTGTGAGACTCTGGTCTGAATGTTGTTCAGAACTTTTGAGCATAAATCATAAGCAGGCACTAGCCTGTCAGGATGTCATTAGTCACTGCTCACAAAAGGACAAACTCATTAGCAGAGGAGAGTCAAATTTACAAACCTGGAAACATGAAAACATGAGCCTATCCAGTGTAGATGTTCATCAAATCTAAGCTACAGCTGGGACCACATAAACTAAAATCTGTTTTTGTGTTGAATTTAAAAATCTGTAGTCTATAAAAATTGTGGTGTAAAAGGATTTTAAATATTTCTTGACCATTGTAATCTTTTAGGCTTGTTGCCTCAGTAGTGTCACCCATCTGACTAGTCATCTAAAATATTTGGATTCATCTAATATATTTATCTGCTTCTTCATTTTTATACATGTTTGATTTTTTTCTTTAGTTTATTTTTAAACAAGTGAATTTTGTCTGTGTCCTTACAGATTCATACAACCAGGATCCTTCTAGGTGTAACCCAGGTGAGACTATCCTTCAGTAAAATATGTTTGTAATTTATCTACAAAATTAACACAAAAAGTAAGAAAATTTGTCTTGAATAGATTTTTTCTTTGTTGTAAAAATGCTTCTTGTCAATAAGTCACTGGAAGGCCTGTTAAACTGAGTGTGTGGGTTGCACACATAAAAAATTGTCCGAATCCTCTCTGCTAATGCCAAACAGYTTATTCTGCCATTGACTCCATTGGTGTTTGGTCGAATGGATGATTGAAGTTTGAAAAAAAAGACATATTGACAATTTAACAAGTTATTCATTTACAAATAGAAGCCTCAGTAATGTGTGGAAGAACCATACACAGCCACAACTGCCTGGCTCCTCCTCCTCATACTGGTCACCAGTCTGGTCACACAATGCTGATCCCATATTTGTTCAATGGGGTTGAGGTCAGGACTGCCTGCAGACTGGTGGTAGTCTCTTATAAACCACGCTCTGTGGGGGCGAGCATTGTCATCTTGGAAAATAGAGTATGGTCTATAGCAGGGGTGTCAAACTCCAGTCCTCGAGGGCCGCTATCCTGCATGTTTTAGAGGTTTTCCAGCTCCAA
>NW_013953282.1:40317-43323 GCF_001266775.1 Austrofundulus limnaeus
TTGGAGCTGGAAAACCTCTAAAACATGCAGGATAGCGGCCCTCGAGGACAGGAGTTTGACACCCCTGGTCTATAGCCTTCCTTCTTTTACAGATTGTTGTGTGAATTTCAGGACTTACATTTTACTGTCATAAAAAGTACAGAGAAAAGGGACCATTTAAACTCACCGTACCGTGTTGTTGTTAGCTGCCTGAAGTGTGTGGTGGTGTACAACAATTTGATGACATCAGGACTGTTCTGCAATAGTCACATTTTGATGATGTATGTGCAAACCAATCCTGCTGGTGCCTGAAGGCGCCAAAAATATATGTAAGAATTAAAAAAAATACTGACAACAGGTTTGCTTGCACAAGAGTTATTTCAGAAACACTTTAAGCTGAGATCTTTTCTGAAAACTGAAACTGAGAACTGATGATGTATTTTCTGAAAAATACGTTTTCTGAAAAATGAATTTTTTCTGACAAATTAGAATTGATATATTTTTTCTGAGAACTGATGATGTCCTGAAATGTACAATGTACCTGACAGTGAAGTGCAGTCATGGCAAGCCTCCTGGTTGCCTGATGAGACCAGAGATTGGCTGCGTGCAGTCTGTTCTATCCTGGATTGTCTGGGCAGAGAGACATATTGTCCTGCAAGCCTTGACGGCAAAATTTGTAAAACACAGCCCATGACACCCAAGTGCTGACCGGGTGAGGAAACAAGTGACTTGAGGTGTTATCTTCTTGGGATGCCCACTTTGTGGCTTGTCTCTAATATCCTCCATTATATGGAACTTGGCCTTCAATTTGGAGATGGTACTASKGCTCACTCCAAAGAATGCATGGTTTTGTGGGACACCAGCTTGAAGTTGACCTATCCGGATCAGTCAAACATGGCATTCCCATTCTTGAAGCAGACGCTTACTAACCAATGCAGCATCACCAGCACCTGGGTCAGAAGCAACAGTAAAATAAGCTGTTTGGCAAAGGAAAAGAAGATTTGGCCAATTTTTTTGTGTGCAACATGAAAAACATGAGCTCTACTGCTCACCCCACAAATACATGTTTCTTATAAAAGTTAGAAAGGGAAATTAACAGTCTTTCCAAWGTTMGATTTATTGCCAAGAAGCATTGTCACAACAAAGAAATAAACCAAACACAAATTACCTTATATTGGTGCTAAGTTTATATATATAAAGTCTCACTTGAACTCCAYTACATATTGATCACAAATTATTGAACCAGTTGATTAAAAGTCTGATCTATTCTGAATTTTTAATTCTATCACAGAATCCAATCCTGACTTTCCAATGGACTCCAACAACTTCCACTGCAGGGGACCCAACGGAGGCAAGGAAGACTGTCTTAACTTTTGTCTGTTTCCATGCAATAGGCATTTAACCAGTGACACAATGTTGAGCATCTGCACTCTTGTTACTAAAAGTGTTGCACAAATACAGATCAGATGTCTGACATGACAAATTCATACATTTGTCAGTAGTGTTCAACTCAAGTATAAGGTGGCCACTATCCAGCGTGTGTAAAAAGYTTTTCTGTTGCAACACACCTAATTTAAATAAATGAGTCATGAAAAGGATTTTGCAGAACTTTAGGTGATACTTAAGAAATATGCCAACAATTTTAATCAGGCATGTTTGAGCAAGGAAATAGCTAACCCCCAATTTACAATGTGTCCACTCCACTCTGACCTCCGCAGTAAAAACACGTCCAATATAATCAATGAGAGCATTTACACCGCATTTGCATCCGCAGGGCAGTGCAGGACAATGATTGTTTGAGGACTGTTAGTCCCACCTGTCTAATAGTGGGGGGGTCATAAATGTAACTAAGCTCTACAAAACTAGGAAAGCAGTCTTTGATTTCCTCAGGGATCTCCCGTATGCAGTTGGGTTAAAATTTCGTACGAATATGATGGACCAGTGCCATTAAGAGCTTTAAAAATGATCAATAAAATTTTAAAATCAATTCTAAAATAGACAGGAAGCCAATGTAAAGAGGATAAAACGGGTGATATGCTCATGACTAGAAGTGTTGGTTAAAAGATGGTTTGTTGTGTTCTGGACAAGTTGAAGTCATCTCAGGGAAGACAGGGATGCCAAAATACAGTCCATTACAACAATCGAGTCTAGAGCTAACAAATGTATGAATGGCCTTCTCTAAGTCAGTGAGATTTAGAAAGAATTAACTTTGGTCAGTAGACCTAGATGATAAAAGCTAGATTTGACTACAGAGTCAATTTGTTTATTAAATTTTTTAAGCTTCTGATCAAGTATTACCTCTAGGTTTCTGATAGTTGCATTTAGTTTAAAAGGCAGGGCATTGACATCTGTAGTGTCAAAGTCATCGAATAAAATACTTTCAGTCTTTTTATGATTTAAAAACAAAAGKTTTTTATCTAGCCACTGTGTAACAGCCGTAATGCAATCCAAAAAAGAGACAACTGTGTTAGTCATGCCTGGTTTAAGAGACAAGTRAATTTGTAAACCATCTGCGTACAGTGGAAGGACACTTTGTGCTCAGACATAACTTCTCCTTGTGGCAGCATATAAAGAGAAAGGAGAAGGGGCCAAGGGTGGAACCTTGTGGCACCCCAAACAAAAGAGTAGCACTGGAGGAGGATAAACTATTGATGGTGACAGATAATCTGTCACATAAGAAGTAAGCAACTTCAGTGCAGTGTCTCAGATACCAACAAAGTGTTTTAAAAGAGTCAGAAGGACGGAATGGTCCATCATATCGAAGGCTGCTCTAAGGTCTAGCAGGACCAGAACAACAGGACACTTACTATCAAYAGACATAGTAATGTCATTATGCATTTTTAACAGTGCAGTCTCAGTACTGTGTCTCCATGTGAAAACCGAATGGAATTTTTCAAAAATGTCATTTAATTCTAAGAATGTTTTCAGTTGGATAAAAGCATTTTTTCTAATGCAAGCCCAAGGGACATACACAGAGGAAAGGTTGAGATCTGACAAACACTGAGTACAGGAGACAGAATATAAAGG
>NW_013953282.1:43862-46014 GCF_001266775.1 Austrofundulus limnaeus
AGACAGTCTTTTGCATATAAATAATCAAAACATTTAATGTTTTATATTTTATCTCTCATTTTCCCACTTTGTTTCAAAAAAGAATGGCAACTTTAGCTCTGAAACATACTTTTCAGTAGGTTGTTGCTTGATTAATGTGTCCTGTCAGTTTTTAAAACCCATGTAGAGTTTGYCTGTGTTCTTGTGTTCAGATCGCTGCAGATGTAAGACGGTTAGAATGGGACAGAAAACATACGTAAAGAACAACTACAACTATGGTGAGTAATCTGTTTTTCAGTTTTTATGATAACACTTAAAGTTGTTACAGTTAATGACACTTTTATTTGTGCCATGTGATACAGATGAATTAAATGTTAATGTTTCTTAATAAATCCTTAAATAGATTCTTTCTTGAAAGAGTAAAATGTGTTTATTGAGAACCAAAATAATGTCCCATTAAGTGCAGTATTATGGGACAAAATTACCATTGACATCCTGTGACGACATCATCTGTGGAGGGGTTTTGTTTGTATTTACAAAGAAAGAAAAGTCAGACCTAACAGATCCTGTTTTCTTTACTTTAAAGTATAAACTTGGWTGGCATTAGGTTCAACATAACTAAAAAACATAGGATTTGCTAATAGTTGTGCTTAGTGACAAGGCTAACGATAGTCATGTTTCCATGAACGGTTTTAGTCTGCATTTTGAAGTATTGCTTTAGAAAAYGTGAATGGAAATGGCACAATTTGAAAAAACTTCCTCTATTATGCAAATAAATTTATACGCTAGCTTGAGGTGGTTTTAGGATTTTTCAAAAAAAAAGTTAATGAGCAAAAGGGGAGATGGAAACATTTCAACCTGGAAAGACAGCCACACAGAAAAATAGCATTTACACAGTTTTACAGATATGAGAAAGTTCTTTGGCACTCAAGCCCCAGCAGAAGATGTGGGTGCAGCGAGCTGCTGTGAGCTGGCAATCAGCTTAAGTTTTAGGAAGAACGTCTTTTCCCTGGGGCTCGGACACTGGTGGTGGTGTGGAGGCCAGAGGGAAGGGGAAGCCAGGAAGAGTCTGAGATGAAGGTGGAGGTGTGTTGAACATGTTGGAGAGCAGACTGATCCTTGGGTGCCGGGCCTTTAGACCTGGATCCCTGTGAGTTGATTGGTACGGTGAGGCAAGGGTCTGACGCTGATGGACTGCAGCTGGGAGTGCGACGTAGTGATTGGATGGAGCAGGTGAAGTGGAGAAAGTCTTACAGTTTGAATTTGCGCATAAGCTTCATTTGCCAAATAAGTTCTGACGCAGCGAACAGTTACCTCACATGGTTGATCAGCTGTTCCCGCTGCCTGTCCAGTTCAGGTACCAGCTGCAGCATTAGCCGCAACTCCAGCAGAACTCTCCTCTKGCTGTTGACGTCTTCTCAGATATTCCCGTAATGTGAAGATAATTGCATTTCTTTAACTGTCTCAGACAGCGTGTAACATCACAAAAACTAGTTGATATCACAGAATAATTACTACTTTCCCAATAGTAGCAACATGCTCCTGATAACTTTTCTCCATTGTCCTGAGATGTGTAGTCCCTACAAGTTTGCGACTTCCACTTCCTGTTTACTACAGCCWTGCATCTGACGTAATTGGTTTGCTTGATTCACTCCAAGCCAGTTCTGATTTGCATTTCTTCTTTTTTTTTCCTTTTTGCAACATTYGCTCAAAATTCGAATCAAAATCGGATGGAAACATGGCTTATGATTGACAACAATGTACTTCTCATCACTTTATGCATTAAACCTGACGGCAGCATGTTCACCAACTGATCTCCTGATGCATCTCAATAATCCAGGTAGAGATCTAAAAAAGTTAAATACAGTTAGGTCTTTACATATTTGGACAGAGACAACATKTTTCTAACTTTGGTTCTAGACATCACCACAATGAATTTGAAAAAAAACAATTCAGATGCAGCTGAAGTTCAGACTTTCAGCTTTAATTCAGTGGTTGAACAAAATGATTGTAGAAAACTGTGA
This sequence comes from Austrofundulus limnaeus, assembly GCF_001266775.1. Classification (NCBI taxonomy): domain Eukaryota; kingdom Metazoa; phylum Chordata; class Actinopteri; order Cyprinodontiformes; family Rivulidae; genus Austrofundulus; species Austrofundulus limnaeus. Next base: position 45,866 of record NW_013953282.1, read on the forward strand.
GGAACTAAAACATCTTTTAAACACAATCCTTCATTTCACAGGTTCTAAACTCACTGTAGAACCAGAACCAGAGCTGTAGAACCAGAACCAGAGCTGTAGAACCAGAACCAGAGCTGTAGAACCAGAACCAGAGCTGTAGAACCAGAACC
>NW_013953282.1:46950-49054 GCF_001266775.1 Austrofundulus limnaeus
GCTGTTGTGAAGGGCTTTCTGTTCACCATGGAGATTATTCTGCCGTCATCCACCACTGTGGTCTTCTGTGGACACCCAGTGATCAGTTCACCAGTGCTTTCTTTCTTTCTCAGGATGGATCAAACTGTAGGTTTTACCACTCCTAATATTGTAACAATTTCTCAGATGGTTTTTCTTTTTTTGCAGCTTAAGGATGTCTTGTTTCACCTGCATGGAGAGCTCCTTGTTTACTTCACAGCAAAACCTTCGAAATGCAAGCATCACACCTCAAATCAACTCCAGACCTTTTGCTTAATTGAGAATGACATAATGAAGGGATTGCCCACACCTGTCCATGAAATAACCTTGGAGTCAATGGTTCAATTCCTTTTGGTCCCTTTAAAAACAGGGAGGCACATGTTAAGGAGCTGAAACTCCTGAAGCCTTCATCCAGTTTTAATGTGGAGAGCCTCAAATGAAAGCTGAATGTCTGGACTTTATGTCCATGTTTATTATAGAATTATAACTTGAATATGTTTCAGTAAATAGGTAAAAAGACAAAAATTGTGTCAGTGTCCAAATATATATGGACCTAAATGAAGGTCCTCTGGTTCTTCTTTTTTGAAAAGACATTTGATCTCTTCTCCAAGAGACTTCTTCATTCTGAGGTGTTTCAGGCACTGCTTATGAGGCTGAGTTTACCTTTAACTACCTGTAATGGCCATAATGACCTTTGTTATGTTTGGAGGAAAAAGGTGGAAGCTTGCAAGCCCGAGAACACCATCCCAACTGTGAAACACAAGGTTGGCGGCCTTATGTTGTGTTGCTGTTTTGCTGCAGGAGGGGCTAGTGCACTTCACAAAATAGATGGCATCCTAGAAAATGACATTATGTGGAAATACTGAAGCAACATCTTAAGACATCARCCAGGAAGTTACAGTTTGAGTGCAAATRGGTTTTCCAAATSGACAATGACCCGACAATGACCCAGCACACTCGTGGTTCSAGGGGGAAAGCGGGATCATGCACAGGAGAGTAGACTGCCTAAGACAAATCCAGAGAGAGATCCTGAGTGCRAGGTCCAGTGGGCAGAAACAAGGTCAGAGTCCAGAAGTCAGGGAGGCAAACAGAAACAGAAAAGGAGCAAGCAGATTGGGTGAAGCAGGAAACATGCATGGGGTCATACTGAGATCAGGCAAGAACTTGGAGATAATGCTCAGTCTTCCCAGCGTCTTTGGTTTCAACAGTATTATTCTGTTTAAAGTTCACAGACAAAAACATAATGATACTAACATGTTTTCAGGTAGTGTGTCAAAGGTGAGCAGAGAACCAGGAAACAGAYGCAGGAGGCGATTAACAAAAGATAAGTGAAATTTATTTACARTGGAGAGATCAGGGATCTGGATCTGGAAAGCAAGGTTCACAGGTAAGTAACTGATGAGGATAATWTTAATCTCCAGAACTTGCAGATGAGTTTTGTTCTTATAGAGTTCCAGGAGGTGGCTTAGCATGGAGGAGAGGGTGARGCGTTTCAGGTTGACAGCAGTCGAGTCACAGGAAAGTCTTAGACTGGCAAACGATATGCGTTTCTCACGCTGAATGAGATGTAGATGGGCAGGCATGGAAACAGGTGAGTGAGCTCTGAACAGATTCTTCAGGAATGCGGCATGGGTTCTTTCAGGTAAGTATCGGGTCAGTTCTGAGAACACAGAGAATTCACAGATGAATAACACTCAGGAAGAAAACCTTACTGAGAGGCCAGGATCAGTACCGAGTGATACGTGATGCTCCAGCGAAGACCAGATCACAACTGCTGCCTCTTATACACACAGAGCTCATCAGGGAGGAATCCACYGCAGCTGCGTCTCATCACAGAAGCCATTCAGACAGGTAATCAAACTGAATGCCTTAAATACACTCAGTTGAGTGCCTTCATGCACGACCCTGACTGTAGATGACAAAATAGAAGATTATGTACATGTCTGAAGTTCCAACTGTTGCCCATCTGTCCGTCCATTTTCTTCCTCTTATCCGGGGTCAGGTCTCGGTGGCAGCAGCCTCAGCAGAGACCCAGACTTCCCTCTCTCCAGACACGTGGACCAGCTCCTCTGGGGGAATCCCAAGG
>NW_013953282.1:50854-52861 GCF_001266775.1 Austrofundulus limnaeus
GAACAGAATCGGTGACAAAGGGCAGCCTTGGCGGAGTCCAACTCTCACCGGAAACGAGCCCGACTTACTGCCGGCAATGTGGACCAGACTCTGACATTGGTCGTACAAGGACCTGACAGCCCGTATTAAAGGGCCAGGTACCCCATACTCCCGGAGAACCCCCCACAAGGCCCCCCTTGGGACACGGTCGAACGCCTTCACTAAGTCCACAAAACACATGTAGACCGGTTGGGCAAACTCCCATGCATCCTCTAGGACCCTGCTGAGGGTGTAGAGCTGGTCCAGTGTTCCACGCCCAAGACGAAAATCGCACTGCTCCTCCTGAATCTGAGGTTCGACTATCCGACGGACCCTCCTCTTCAGGACCCCCGAATAGACCTTACCAGGGAGGCTTAAGAGTGTGACCCCCCTGTGATTGGAGCACACCCTCCGGTCCCCCTTTTTAAACAGGGGGACCACCACCCCAATCTGCCAATCCAGGGGGACTGCCCCCGATGTCCATGCGATATTGCAGAGTCGCGTGAGCCAACACAACCCTACAACATCCAGAGCCTTAAGGAACTCCAGGCAGATCTCATCCATCCCCGGGACCCTGCCACCGAGGAGCTTTTTAACTACCTTGGCGACCTCGTCCCTAGAGATCGGAGAGCCCAACCCAAAGTCCCCAGGCTCAGCTTCCTCAACAGAAGGCATGTTGGTGGGATTGAGGAGGTCTTCGAAGTATTCCGCCCAGCGGCCCACAACGTCCCGAGTTGAGGTCAGCAGCACACCATCCCCACTATAAACAGTGTTGGTGCTGCACTGCTTCCCCCTCCTGAGATTCCGGATGGTGGACCAGAATCGCCTAGAAGCCGGCGGAAGTCTTTCTCCATGGCCTCTCCAAACTCCTCCCACGCCCGGGTTTTTGCCTCAGCGACCACCCGAGCCACATGCCGCTTCGCCCGCCAGTACCCATCAGCTGCTTCTGGAGTCCCGTAGGCCAGAAAGGCCCGATAGGACTCCTTCTTCAGCTTGACAGCATCCCTCACCGAAGGTGTCCACCAACGGGTTTGAGGGTTGCCGCCGCGACAGGCACCAACAACCTTGCAGCCGCAGCTCTGATAAGCCGCCTTGGCAATGGAGGTACGGAACATGGTCTATTCAGACTCAATGTGCCCCACCTCCCCCGAAACATGTTCGAAGTTTTGCCGGAGATGGGAGTTGAAGCTCCGTCTCACAGGGGACTCCGCAAGACGTTCCCAGCAGACCCTCACTACACGTTTGGGCCTGCCAGGTCTAACCGGCTTACTCCCCCACCACCGGAGCCAACTCACCACCAGGTAGTGGTCAGTGGACAGCTCCGCCCCTCTCTTTACCCAGGTGTCCAAGACATATGGCCGCAGATCCGATGAAACGATGACAAAATCGATCATCGAACCGTGGCCTAGGGTGTCCTGGTGCCAAGTGCACATATGGATACCCTTATGCCTGAACATGGTGATCGTGATGGACCATCCGTGACAAGCACAGAAGTCCAACAACAGAACACAACTCCTGTTCAGATCGGCGGGGGGGGGTTCCTCCAACCACGCCTTCCCAGGTCTCACTGTCATTGCCCACGTGAGCGTTGAAGTCTCCCAGCAGAACAAGGGAGTCCCCAGGAGGGGCACCCTCCAGTACCCCATCTAAGGACTCCAAGAAGGGTGGGTAATCTGAACTGTTGTTCGGCCCGTAAGCGCAGACAACATCCCCCCACCTTTAGGCGGAGGGAGGCTGCCTTCTCGTTCACCGGGGTAAACCCCAACGTACAGACGCCAAGATGGGGGGCAACAATTATGCCCACTCCTGCCCTGGGTCTCTCACCGCAGGCAACTCCAGAGTGGAAGTATGTCCAGCCCCTCTCAAGGACAGTTCAGATTACCCACCCTTCTTGGAGTCCTTAGATGGGGTACTGGAGGGTGCCCCTCCTGGGGACTCCCTTGTTCTGCTGGGAGACTTCAACACTCAGGTGGGCAATGACAGTGAGAC
>NW_013953282.1:55099-56339 GCF_001266775.1 Austrofundulus limnaeus
TCTGACAAAGCAGCAGCTCTCATTTACAGTCGTCTCGTTCAGCTCCGTATATTTCTCCTCTCAGTAGGGTTGTTTACAGCACATGATTTCTGTTAGCTTCTTAGCCTAGCCTCCTTCACAGCGACATACGTCGCAGCCAACAGATCCAATCATTTTAAACTTCAGCAGAGGCCACGCCTCCTGCAGGAAATGCTTCTCTATGCATCAAGTCCAGACCCTCTTACGAAGCAAAGTGAAGGACAGGGTCTGGTTTTTACCAGACTATGCTGGATCAGATCCTGTTGCTTGAAAAACAAGGCAGAAAGCTAAACAGAGCATTAGCCTTCCAACTAGCAGTTAGCTTAGCCTTGTTTCTAATCCAGGTCTTGTCAAATGATGGAGTGTAAACTCTCCCTCTGTCTTTGGTCTGCTGCTCTTCATGTCCATCTGATCAGGTCCGAGTTCTTTTAGTTTAACTTTCTCCTGGTGTGTTCTCATCAAAAAGGCTGTGTTATAAGAGACTTAGCTGAGTTGTTAGCTCCTCCATTAGCTTGCTGGGTTTGCACCGTCCTGCAGTACTGAACGTTAGCCCACTACTTGTATGCAAACCACGTTCTGGGTGCAGATCAGCTGCTCCCAGAGCCTCTCTATTCTTTAGCATTGAGGACCTACTGCGCATGACCAGGAGTTATTATTAGACTTCAGTGGTAAAGATTTCTGTGCCCTGACCTGAACCGAAGTGACTCAAAATGACATTTTTCATGAGTAAAATGAAAGTTTATCCATTAATATTAATATAAAAAGTATCTTACACATCTAAAACATGTATAAATGTTTCTACAAAACATTTTATTTTGTTATTTCATTTTTATATTTTTATGTCCCAAAAAATAGTGGTGGGGCGGCGCCTTGGCGCCCTCTATTGACCAGCCGCCACTGAAGAGACACCGCCCATTGTTACATTGGGTGGAGGCCTCCATGTCCAATTTCCTCTGTCTTACAGTGCTGTTATTACCAGTATGACTCAGCCCTCTGTGAACAACAGGCGATAATCAAAGCACTAACAATCAGGCGTTTGGCTGGACGTCCTCTTTTGCATGTGAACAAACAGTTCTCGTCAGACTGAAGACGTTTCTTGGAGAAGAAAGCAAAACATTTTTAACAAAGAAGAACTCTGGATCCAAATCAGGGCCATAAGTTTAGTTCAAAATAAAAAGTTTTTAAAACTGAAAAAAAATAATAACAATTTGAAACCGAAAAG
>NW_013953282.1:56629-59942 GCF_001266775.1 Austrofundulus limnaeus
GTTTAAAACCTTTTGCCCTGTTTGGCATGGGGGGGCGGGGCCTCGAATTACCTCATATTTGATGAACCTTCAGGGAGCTACGGCTGACAGATGTTTGATCCTAATCACACAGCTGGTTTAACAGTTGGATTTTGGTTTTCTAAGATAAAATATATTCCTCTCTCACAAAAGTTTCAGGAAATGTTAATCACACCACAGAGATTAGTTAATCTAAGTTTGAAACATGTCTGAGCAGACCCTGAAAACTCAGCTGTATGTTGGTTAGCCATGTCTGGGGCGACCTCCGACTACAGCCTGGATCTCCATGACATAGATCGAGTGCCTCCCCCGTCAAAGCGAGCCAAGTCGACCGCTTGAGATCCATGTCCTGGKGGAGGAGGTAAACCCACTAAGCCTGAATGCCTATTATCAGGCATACGAATGATTGATAAGTGCCTTCCAACCTACTAGAAGTTAGAGAAGGGACAGTCTGCAGACAGTATGGGACTTAAAGCCCCCACATACTCGGGCGTACTTCGGTCCGTGGAGGTCCGCGCAGACTCGAGGCCGACTCGATGTGGACTCGAAGCAGACATCCACCGGACTGGTCCGCGCAGAGATTAATTTTTTACGTCCGCGGTGCGCACAATGGCATGTGCTGTTCTGGGTGCAACACCAAGCTGTTAAAGTTGAGAATCTGTCATTTGTGGACGAAATGGAGTCAAATCTTGAAAATGGTCTCATGGAGGAGATTAGTAAACTTCATGACGCAGTGAGCAACAAATCTGTGGGATCAGATCCTGGGTAAGGTAGTTCTTTTAATTTTTTCTTTTATCGTTTTAAAGCTAAAGTTCAAACTATCTCTTCCTCCTGATCCTTGACATCATGACTGAAATTGCGAGAAATTAAAGAATTCGTCAGGCGGTCAGTACGCTCGAGTATGAACTCTCAACCGTCCGYGGACATTACGCGTGGAGTCCACGTGGCTCATGGACTGCGCAAAGTACGCCTGAGTATGTGGGAGCCTTTATAACCTCTGAAAACGGCCATTTAATGGACTGACAACGTTTAATTCAAAGCAGGTGGTTCCTGAATGCATGAACTGAAAAGAATTTATCTGAAACTGAAAAAATAATTGAAACTGAAAAGACAAGATGTTTGAAACTTTTCCAGTTTCTAATATGTTATTTTCATTTTCAGATCATTTTTTCAGTTTCAAAAACTGTTTATTTTTAACTAAACCTATGGCCCCAATTTAGCTCTTAAGGMCTCGCCCAGAGGACCAATATTTTTAGTTTTTTTTTTTTTTTTTTATCTGGACTATTAAGAGCAGGGCACTGTGCAACAATAAATTACAAGTTCAAATCATGGATCCAAATTCAAAACAGATCCAGATTCAAACTCAAGTAGTTTATTCAAATCTGCTCAAACAACAAGGCGATCACACTAGTTACATTACAAACTACTGAAGAGTAAAACATTTTCTGAGATAAAAGATTTCATTGAAACTTCACTTTGTTGCAATCTCCAGTCCTGACCAGCTCTTTGGTGGCAGTAGACTGGACCAAGTCCCTTTGAACAGGAAGAAACCACAAACAGAACCAGGCTCATAGCTTTTGACCCATTTCCAGAAATTCTAGGAACCATAAATAAACCTGCAGARTTCTGATGGAAAAATATGGAAGAAGAAAAACTTAAAGAACTCCATAAGTGAAGTGAAAAGCTGATCACCAACTTCAACTCCAACTAATGGCCATAAAGAACAGCTTAACAAAGGATATTAATAATAAATAGTCTTTTTTAAGGTGTTACTTTGAATTCTTTATAACTGGTGGTTTTGTTCTTTTAATGTTGAATGCTCTAATTGAAYAATTGATGCATTTAAGACAACTTTATTGTATGAAAAAGTTGCTTTCTTTAGTAATCTTTGTATTTTAAATACCAGTATGTACAGAAGTTTTTTTTCTTTTCGAGTGGTTTGTATGTATTAATATTCAGTTTAAGCTGCTGACTCCCTTCTTCAGTCATCAGAGCCAGAGTGAAGGAGGTGAGGAATCGTGGTCTGGAGCCCACAGCAGTGGTGGACGTGAAGGAGGTGCTCAAATCCTCTCTGGTCAACATTCCTAAGGAGACACAAACACTGTATTATTCATCTTCCTGCCTGTGTCCCCCTCTCGCTCCTGGGGAGGAGTACCTTATCATGGGCTATGAGAACGAGGAGAGGTCCAGGTATGACCAGCAGAAGTTCTTGTAACAAGCTTTGCTTTTAAATGCCTTTTTATCCCATGTTAAAAGTAGTTATAAAGCAATGTAGATTGTGTATAAATGTTGTTGAATTATGTTTGTGGCTGCAGGTTGCTCCTGATTGATGGCTCCATTGCTCAGAAGTGGAAAGACAGAATGCGAAAGAAAGTCAAGGTGTGTCAATAATTCACACAAATAACAATTTTTAAAAATGCAATTTTTTCTCTCCATGCTTACTGGACATGTCTTCTCTTTTTACAGAAGGTAGCGTGGGGAAAAGTAGTATTTACTCAGCCACATATTGTGCAAGTTGTCCCACTTCAAAAGATGAGAGAGGCCTGTAACTGACATTCAAATATCCAGTGATTCAAAGTGTTTATTGTCATATACAGGTTAGAGTTTCAGATGAAAACTTGCTTCTCTGAGCAATGAAATTCTTMATTTGCCGACCACTGAATGCCAGGAGACAACCACACTAAAGGAATAAGCACTTAAAGGACACTAAGAAGGTAATAAGGGATAAAGTATAAAAAATGACCACACTTGGAACAAAAAGGAGACCTAACTACAGATAAAAACATCAGAAGGGAACAATACAATCAGTGTTTAAAGTGTAAATGTACAAAGTGCAGCAGGTAACAGGCTGAAATGTGCACATGTGCAGTAACAATAGTCAGAAGAAYGTCACGTTCAGCTGTTTAACAGTCTGATGGCWCTTGGGAAAGATGAGTTCTTGTATCTGGAGGTTCTGCATGTCACATTCCTGTACCTCTGGAGGGCAGAGGTGGGAACAGTCCATGCTGGGGGTGGGTTGGGTCTTTGATGATTGAGGCTGCTCTCCTGAGGACCCTGCAGTGGTAGATGCTCTGCAGAGAGGCAGTGAAGCCCTGTGATCTTCTCAGCAGCTGTTACCACTCTCTGCAGGTGTTTGGTCCATGGTGGAGGTGCTGCTGTACCAGGCTGTGATGCAGCTGCTCAACATGCTCCTACAGTGCAGCTGTAAAAGTTCCTGAGGATCTTAGGCGACATGCCAAACTTCCTTAGTCTCCTCAGGAAGTAATGTCTCTGTTGAGCCTGCTCAACAGAGACA
>NW_013953282.1:61887-63855 GCF_001266775.1 Austrofundulus limnaeus
CACCTCTAGTAATATATTTACTGAGAAAAATGGTGACGTGTTCAATACTTATTTTACCCGCTGTATATATAATGTGTATAATGTAGCATGACTAAACTCTTCAGTATCAGATGGGCTGATTCTGCTGGCAAGTACAGCAAATGACCCAGGCCTGTTGGACTGCATCAGGATACAGAAATATGGTAAAAGATCAYATCAAACCAGCACAACACTGATGGCATGATGGGTTGTAGCCATGACTACGCCATGTGAAATACGTCATATATACACTGTCATCACACTCACACACATTCCACACAGGATCCAGTTTACTGTCACCACAACAATGAACTATCACAATTTTCACWAAAGGTTTTGTGTCTGCTAAAACTAATGTCAATTTATTATGCTCAGTTGTGTGTAACTGGCAACAAACATTGTTGCCCATGCTTTTATTTGTATGTGAATGCAATGAATGCAAGTGTTCTTGTTCAGATTACAGCTGCAGGAATCTGTCCTTTTCACTTCAGCCACAGGTGACAGTGATGTGTCCGAGAAAACAATCAATCAAACAAAACAATCGTGTGTGTGTGTGTGTGTGTGTGTGTGTGTGTGTGTGTGTGTGTGTGTGTGTGTGTGTGTGTGTTCTTCTTTGACTCTTGGTCTTATTGTCTATCGTCTCTTTGCCAGCCTGGACACTGAACACATGAACATGTTTCTTCACTGATGTTAGCTTCAAGTTCAATATCGTGATGTTTTAGACCTGCAGAAGATTGTTTCTACGATTATGTCATTGTTTTCCAAAGATAACAACACACTAACTTTGTGCTTTCCAAACAAGTCCACTAACAACTGGCTCATGACACAGTGGCTATTTCCATAGTTTTTATGCAGTTTTTTTGTTGAGTGTGCAAATACAGAGAATTAAATCTTGATCATTTTAAGTATTTTTTAATTAATTTTAAGTATCTTAATTTTAGAATCTGCTCCAAGTGGAGGAGTTTAAGTATCTCAGGTTTTGTTCATGAATGAGGGAAGAATGGAGCAGGAGACCAACAGGTGGATTGGTGYTGTGTCTGCARTGATGTGGGTGTTGTACCGGTCTGTCRTGGTGAAGAGAGAGCTGAGCCAGAAGGTGAAGCTCTCAGTTTACCAGTGGGTCTACGTTCCTACCCTCATCTATGGTCAGGAGCTTTGGGTAGTGACTGAGTGATAGGAGCCAGCTGAGGTRTCAGGTTCTCATGTAGAAACGGTGAGTACGCACAAAAGTTGTGTGCTCCAGGTTCTACGCCCACGTTGTGATGTATCAAAACCAACATTGTGTGAGAATGTGCAGCAGACACACAAAGTTTTTCAGTGGACAGTTTTAACTCACAAAGTCATGAATCTGAGCTGAACCCACAGAAATATGAGTCTGTTGTGTTTTCTGGATGTAAGGAGCGTCTGAACAGTGTTAGATTTTTATTTTACTTTGAGTTTTTATTGTTTAAACTGAACTCAGACAAGAAAACAGATCAGTCTAAAACTGATCAGAGACCCTCAGTCCAGTCTGTAAACTGGTTTTATGTTGTTGTCATGTAGTTAGAAACACACACAGAGTGCAGGCCTGAGACACACACACAGCTGAGGAGAATAAAATGTGTGAATTGTCTAAGAATCATTTTAATTCTCACTGAGAAAAAGAAGTCGACTCAGCAGATTAACTGAGAACAGCTCAGCTGTGATGATTCCTCAGCTCCACAACACGCACACAACAGATGTGTTGTCAGCTGTTGCCAGTCCCACACTGTGGCAGGAACTCACAATCCAACACATTCTCACTCCTCCTGCATCAACATACTGACACTTGGTCAGGTGAACTTTTACGTCCAGTTTTGGCGCACCGGGTAACCCCCCCCCCGCATGTCAGTTTTTTACGAGATGAGGTGGAGGAGGACAGGTGTGTTGTTCTATTTTTTACAAGAGCAGGAAATGTGCGTTTCTTCACTT
>NW_013953282.1:64603-66103 GCF_001266775.1 Austrofundulus limnaeus
GAGAGGGAGGTCTGGGTCTCTGCTGAGGCTGCTGCCCCCGAGACCTGACCCTGAGACCTGACCCTCGATTAGAGGAAGAAGATGGATGAAGGGATCTTTGATTTTAACTTAGATATTTTATTTTTCAGGTTATTTTTCAAAACTTGTTGCCAAATTAGAATAAAAATAGAGATTTTTTTTTATTACAGTTTTGATGCATAGGAGCTTTTACTGGTTGATCTTTAATGAAAATGTTTTATTGTGGAACAAAATGTTTTGATTTTTCACAGCCTGATGAGACAAAGTTTCATGTTTTTTATTTTCTGATCTTTTATTTTGAATAAGAAGAGTTACATGCTGTCTTGTTCTTGTCTTACTTTCTCTTCCTGTGTAAAGTTTTACTAAAGCTGCAGCTGCTGATGCAGCTGAAACACTGACCAATCAAATATTGGACATCAGGCACAGACAGTCAGCAGTTTGTGTTTGAGTTCCTGTTCTGTGTTTGTTTTGTGTTTGTTCTGTGTTTGTTTTGTGTTTGTTCTGTGTTTGTTTTGTGTTTGTTTTGTGTTCAGTTGTTCAGGGAAGATAAGGAAGCTCTCTGGAGGAGTGGAAAAGTTTAAATGCATCCATTCAATGCACAGGACTATTTATTCATTGCATTTCCCATTTGTTTCCATTACATGTGGAAAACAGGTGAATTCAAATGGGAACTTGCTGGTTAAGTGACTGTTTGTCTTCATGGACCATAAAAATAATATTAAAGTCTTTGATTTAAATAATAAACAGGACAAACACAACCATGACTAAATGTTGTGTAGAGTCTGTTCCTGTCTTTCAGTTACACACTGGAAAACAACAACAACTTCTGACTGTTAATAAGTTTTCATTCAGAGCAGAAAAGTTTCACTTCAGGATTTTGAATGAATAAATCAGCACACAGAGAACTGTAGGATTTTTATTAGTTTCTTTAGTACTACATGACAAATGCAGTACTTTGTGAAGATATCTTTTCAAACACACATCAAAAAATATTTGGATTAAAGTGGAACCAGCTGCCAGTTATTTTCTTAAAGAGACATTTCAGGTATTCTGACACGGCATAAATGGGAAAGGTTGGAAAGGTTTTATCTTTTTTAGAAAGCACTTTGAAGAGTTTTTCTTTTTTGAGAAATGTGTTCTCAGTCCAGTCAAACCAAAACTAAAGACCAGTTGTAACACAGTCAAGACTGAAGTAGATTATTGTCATTCAATGTAATTATAATTACARTGATGTTGGGACATTGTTCAAAACATAAATAAAAACAGAAAATGAWGATTTTCTAAATCTTTTCAACCCATTTTCACTTCTACACACTACATGACAAGAATTTACTGTTCAAGTGGATAAACTTTATTGTGTTATTTTTGAAAATATTCATTGTTTTTAAATTTGATGCTCATTTGGTAGAGCTGATGCCTCTCAGTAAGAAGGTCACTGGTTCAAATCCCGATCCAGGGACCTTTCTGGGTAGAGTTTGCATG
>NW_013953282.1:67820-71148 GCF_001266775.1 Austrofundulus limnaeus
GCACCTGTATGTGTCCCTGTGATGGACTGAGACCTGTCCAGGGTGGACCCCGCCCCTCGCACTGTGACTGCTGAAATGGGCACCAGTGACCCTGAAAGGAAGAAGCGTGTACAGAAAATGGATGGATGTGTGAAACACAGTCCAAAAAAGCTGGGACAGTGTCATGTTTGCCACTGTGTGACGTCATCTTTCCTTTGAACACTCAATAAGTCTTAGGGGAACTGAGATGTTAATTGTTGAAACTTTATAGCTGGAATTCCTTTCCATTCTTGCTTCATGTACAACTTCAGTTGTTAAACAGTCCAGGGTCGTATTGATTCATATTTGTATTGGTTGTATTGGTTGTATTGGTTGTATTAATTTGTATTTTGTGCTTCACAATGCGTCACATGGTTTCAATGGGACACAGGTCTGGACCGTAGGCGGACCAGTCTAGTACCTGCACTTACGAAGCCACGCTGTTGTAACTCAGCAGAGTGAAGCTTGGTATTGTCTTGCTAAAACAAGCAAGCTTGGTAGGCAACCCATGATGCTCCAAAAGCTGTTTGTACCTTTCAGCATTAATGGTGCCTTCACACATGTGCAAGTTATTCATGCCATGGGCACTAATACACCCCCATACCATCAGAGAGGCTGGCTTTTGAACTTTGCACAGATAATAATCTGTACAGTCCTTTTCCTCTTTGGCCCAGAGGACACGGCGTCCATGATTTCCAAAAACAATTTGACCAGACCTAAAATATGCAGTTAGGTTGTCTTCAGGTCCAGGCCTCCTGAGCAGAGGAGAACTGGGATCTTATTGTCTGGTTAATAAAAAGGTAAAATAAAAAAAGTTGGAGATGCAAAGTTGACTTTTAATCTGCTTTGGGAGTTAGATTTTTATGTAAACCTTGAAATTGTAACACAAACCATTAGTAAAGCTGGGCCACTGTAACTTTTTTGTTTTTGTGTTGAAATGTGGGGATTCTGCACCTTTTGTGTTGATTTCACAAGGCATTGTGAAATGTTATTCCTTTTTGTATTTTCAGACACGTTGAACAGAATAGGTTCAAGGACACAAACTAAATGATGACCTTTTCTAAGATGTGACCCGTCTGACCCATTCCCTCAGAGATATAGTACCCCAGTATTCGTCAAATGATGTCACAGGAAAAGTGACAGGTGCCCCGCCCTAAGGGGCACCTGTCACTTTTCCTGTGACGTCATTTGACGAATACTGGAGTACTATATCTCTTCCCTCCTTCCAGAATCCAACAACTTTCTGTTTGGTTTTATGTTGATGAACGCCTGTGATTAACAAAAAGAACGTGTTTGTTCTTCTGTTGAAATACTTCCTCTGACTAAATGTTCTTAAAAAGAATAAAACCCATAAATAAAACCTAAAATACATCAATATTATCCTGACTGTCAAGTTTAAGAAAACAGAGCAGCAGAATGAGGCATGGTCATCATCCAGTGTGTGTGTGCGTGTGTGTGTGTGTGTGTGTGTGTGTGTGTGTGTGTGTGTGTGTGTGTGTAGGCGAGTTTCCAGTGTTTCCTGCCTACTAACTGACTGAGCAGTGTTTTCTCAGCTGCACTAACCATGAGAGCGAAGAAAAGATGTTTTCATGGATTTCGTCTCCTTTCCTTCAGCTGACTGAAAACACACCTGGCACTGGGATAAGGTGAGGTCTGTTCTGAGAGGCTCAGTGCTCCTATTCATGTTTTGAGTGCTGACAAAGCAAACAGTCACTGAATCTGTTCTACACTGACTGACCTCGGAGGGAAAGCTGTTAATGCTGATCTGAATGAGTTCTCAGCACCAGAGGGCAGAAAGTGCACAGAAACACTGACAAAGTTCAACAAAGTCCAAAATAAAAAACAACTTTTTGTCCTGTTTGATTTGATGGATGGTTTCTGATCATTTTGCCTCAGTTTGGCCCAAATCTTAGCTGTTGCTTTCTTTGCTGATGTATTTTGTTGTTGCACTTTTACGACCTCCTAACCCCTGATGTTTTATGCTTGTTGTTGTTTTAGCCTCGGCYCTGTCCAGTGTCAAACCAGCTAATATTTCCCTGATGCTTCTGGCCTCACAGCTGCTTCAGGTTAGTGTTGTGTTCGTCGATATGATTTCATGTGGTCTCTTCTCATGTTTGGCACTAGTTAGGTTTAATTTTCTCAGTTGTTTTTGGTTCTGTTTACAGTGAACTTTGTGCCCAAGCTTCAGTAATCATCCAGGTTGTTGCTGTGCTGCCTCCCATGATGAAACCTTTTTCTTACCCTCACTGGTTTCACTGTGGGAGCTCTGATTAGTTCATGTTTCTGTCAAATGGTTTTGTTGTTTTGGTGAAAAATGTAATTAAATCAGCCCAAAAATGGATCTGATAGTTCTTGGCTTCATCCCTGTTTGACTTTAGCTAACCAACCCTGGGCTGAGACACAGATCCTACCTAAACTGTTGGTCTAAAAGTATTTCAAGATATTTGTGAAAAAGCCTTGGCGTCTGATTGCGTGAGCTGAAAGGGATATCTGAGGAGAGGGAGGTCTGAGGATGTCTGCCAAAYTAATTCCCCTGTGACTCAGTCTGGCATGAATGGTATAAAGGATTTATGAGTCACTTTTATTAATGTTTTTGTGATTTAATACAGCATTTATCAAGGAAATATCACAAAAACACAAGCTCTTGACTTGTCTGTCAGTCCATCCATACTTCCATCCCCTTACCTGAACTCTTTTAATGTAGAGAAGTAGTTTTATCTAAGCTCCCTAAAGATGTCAGAGCTCCTTGGCCACTCATGGAGGACGCTCATTTCAACTGCTTGTATTTATGATTGTGTTCTTTAGGTCATGATCTGGGAGTAAAAATGGATCCTTACATGAAAATAAAAGTCATGTCAACTCAAATCCTAAATCCTGCTTTTTGTTCTGTTGAGGGGACTGTTCAAGTTGAAGCTCATTCTATCTAAATACATCCTGAGACAGTAACTCATGCTTTCAGAACATCCAGCCTTGATAACTATAATGTGCTGCTTTATGAAATCAGCCTGATTCACTTTAAGATCCTCTTGTTTCTAAATGCCTCAACACTTCCCCCACCTCTCTGATCCACTTCATCTATATGTCCCACAGCACTCCCTCAGGTCAGATGATCAGCTCCTTTTGCTGTCTGTAACCTCTTCTGTGCATCTTTATAATACTGTCATTTTTATTTTCTTTTCTGTTCTTTTCTTTTCAACTCAGTTCATTCAATTCAGTTCAGTTTATTTCTACAGCTCCAAGTCCCAACACACGTTGTCTCAGGACACTGTAGATAAAAAGAACAATGTAAAGAAGAAAGCAGCAGATTGTG
>NW_013953282.1:78266-86516 GCF_001266775.1 Austrofundulus limnaeus
CAGTAATAGTAGTAGTAGTAGTAGTAGCAGTAATAGTAGTAGTAGTAGTAGTAGCAGTAATAGTAGTAGTAGTAGTAGTAGTAGTAGTAGTTGTAGTAGTAGCAGCAGTAGTAATAGTAGTAGTAGTAGTATTAGGAGCTCAGCAGACAGTTTTCACCGGGTGTTTGCTAGCTGTTGCTGCCATGGCCTGCAGGAGTCACGGGGGCGGACCTGGGGGTGGGGGAGGTATGAGTCATGATGAGGAAGCTCAGCCTGGAGACACAGACCCAGAGGAGGAGCTGATCCCAAAAGGCGGTTCTAGGTCCAACCTGTCGTTTCTGCTCCCCTGCCTGCTGCCTCAGGACACTACAGGATTTCTCAAACATGCATGACTGAGTCTAAGTAAGACTTTTGACTTGTTTCTGATGAGAGGATAACGTTACGCAGGTGGAAGAATGATATAAAACTCAAAGTTGATTTTACATGATATAGGTCCTTTAAATAAAATCCTTTTAACCAGTAGATGGTGTCGACATGTTCCAGCTGTGACCATAGCATTTTCAACAGAAAATCTAAAACTATAAGAGTGTGCATAGTTATGTTACATTCAGCACAGACAGAAGAGGAAACAGAGACATCAGAGATAGAGCTAATCAAGATGTTTGGTGATTTAGTGAGGATTAGGGAAAATGGCAGCACAGTGGCTCAGTTTGTAGAGCCACCGTCTTCAGAGAAAAGAATGCCAGATTGAATCGTGACCCGGGGACGGTTCTGGATAGAGTTTCCATGTTCTCTSCAKGCATGTGTGGGTTTCCTCCCACAGACCATAAACATGAATGTTAGGCTAACTGGGAACTCTAAACTGTCCCCATGTTTGAGTGAGACAGTAAGGTTGTTSATCTCTGTGTGACTCTGTGATGGACTTGTGACTTGTCCAGGGTGTACCTCGAACAGTGACTGCTGGATGTGGGCACCAGTGAACCCCCATGACCCTGAAAGGAAGAAGTGGGTTTAGATGATGGATGGAAGGATGGATGGATGAATGGATGGATGGATGGATGGATGGATGGATAAATGCATGGATGGATTGATTTATGGATGGATGGATGATAAATGCATGGATGGATGGATGGATGGATGGATGGATGGATGGATGGATGGATAGAAAAAAATTTGACAGAGTTCATAAAAACCAAGGACACAAAGGAAAGGCAGAATTAAAGAACATTTTAAATTTATTTTGTGTATTGTTTTACTTCTTTTTATTTACTAATTTATTTTTGCACACTTAGAGTTTCTTTGTAGAGTTGTTTTGGGTGGGCCAACATCGTGACCTCTTACCTGGAACAGGTATAAAAACACTGACCTTATGACTACAGACCATAAACGTCACCAAAATCCTCTTAAAATTTAAAAAAGTTAACCAAAAAGAACTTTTGTATTCACTCTGCCTTAGATATCATTTAGTAAGCATGTAGAATAGTATTATGAATGTCTTGAGTTTTTTTTAAAGTAAAATGTTAATTGTAATAAACAGGACATGTTTTGTTGACTTGGGTCCAGAGAGTCCCAGGTTTGACTCCCCACCATGCCCAACTGCTCCCAGGTGCTTACATTTACCTTCACAAACAAAAGGCTTGGAATCCAGAAGGAKCAGTGAATCAGAATGTTTGAAGTTTGGTTCATCTCCTTCTTAAGCACTGACTGAAGTAGGTCCTGATAAAACCTGGGTCCATTGGTTCATGTCTCAAACRTTTGAACTCCTTCTCTTCAGGCATCAACTCACCTCCAACACCAAAGAAASGTTTCCTCATCCCATCCACCTCAGGTTGAAGATACCAACACATCATCTGCACAATGCAGAGTGTTTCTGACCACCACAGCCTGGATTATAAACATGGGGCAGCCCTGGTGGAGTCCAACACCTACTGGTCCTGATGAGCTTGACCTTGTTGTGAGGATGCAGACACAGCACTTGCTTTGATTGTAGCTCTTGTTTTGATTGCCTTTAAAAGCAGTTCCCTCACACAGGGAACACATTCGTGAGCCTTCTTTAGACCCACAAAGTGTAAACCTCCATGACCTCCTCAATCACTCTTCAAGGCTTTCATGAAAAAGTCACAGTGATCCTCCTAAATCTGAGATTTGGCAGTAGRTTGGCTCTTCCTTTCATCACCTTTAAATTTACCAGATGTTGTTGTTTGCCATATCTTTCTACTTTAACAATAAAAATCAATAAATCTTGAAAATGTCCTGTAGTAGTCATGGCTGAGAATAAATAAAGTGTTAAATCTTATGGCTGTCTTTGTTAACCAACATACAGAGCCAGAAAAAGCATCCCGCTCCAACTCCAGAGCTCTGGGCCAAACCTCCAGCTGTCCAACACAAAAAGGGATTTCTTCTTGACATCATGATCCAAACACACACAGGGCCAACAGGTCGGTTCCCACAGCACCCCAGCCAATGTTTGTCCAACTTGCTGCTCCATTTCACATCATGAAACAATAGAACGCACACACAGTAAGTGGTTCCAGTGGTTTATGGAGGAGTGCTGCGTCAGTGCTGACCTCCAGCTGCCCACAAACCCAGGGAGAAGTCTTGGTCAAAAACAGACTGAAGTGGAAAGTACCTGAGGTCAGTGAGATRATTACAGTCCAACAGAACATTATAAATATGACTTGTTCCACTCAATGGAACAACTTTTTCTTTGCAATGACATCACTGCATGCTGTACTCAGGCTGCTCATTTGTTAAAGTTAGATGAAACATTTGAACAGTTTGTTTTTCAGCACACCAGGTTTTCCTTATAAAACAAGTAAAGACTTTAGGACAAACAGTTTGTGTCAGTGCATGAAAGGTCAGGACTTCAGTCTTTAAACCTCAGGCCACAGCTTCAAGCCCAGGCTGTCAGGAAGGSCTGCTTCATCAAACAGCTGCTGATGATTTTGTCTAAAGTTTTCTCCCTGAGGCTGAAAAAGGGAGCAGCCTAAATAAAAATAACWTTAAACTGCTTTGTGTTGGTTAAATTTGTTTGAAGTATACTTAATGAAATGGGCTTTATATCAACTGAGCTTAGTTTAAATGAAAAAACAGAAGATATTCAGTTCAGACAAGAACTGTTATTATTATTATTATTTTCATTATTATTATTATTATTATTATAACAATCCATCTATCCATTATCTTTTACCTGCTTTTATCTTTCAGGGTCACTGGACCCGACAGGTCGCAGGCCCATCACAGTGCCATTCTAAAAATACTTTTACAAAAAATGTACATTTTGTACAACAAAATATACTAAATTACTCATCAGGAGTATTATTATTATATGAGTAACTACTGTTTTTTTCTACTCTCTTTATGGTTCATGTCTCTCTCTTAAGAGATGGACAGATGTCAGGACATGGTACTTTACAACAAAATAAAATAAATCAATCTAACCCATAATTTACACTAGATGTGGTTCCTCTGCACTGTGCAGTTCRCAGCCATTCCAGCAGATTGTGTTGAATCTTCACTTTATTACAGTGTCCACTGGCAGCGGTGGAACCAGCTCCAGCAGAACCAGGCTCAGGATGGGTCTGATGGTCCTGTGGCTGGTTGGAGAGGACAGCAAACAAACARACACAAACCTGATTTACAATTATTGTTTGATCCTGTGCAAAGTTTATGCACAAACGTTCATGTGCAGTCCCTTTAAACTACATTAATTTGTGGTTTAAACTCTTCAAAACATTGTTTTAGGGAACAGTCTTATGTGATTGTAGTCCAGTGGACAGGTTGTCTGACATTCAGAGGATTTGAAGCTTGATCCCAAACACCTGCAGTGAATTTTCAGCACAAGCAGAGACCTGAACGTGCTGTAAGAACAGCTCTGTATGTGTGTGAGACACAGAAATAACATTAAGTGCTTTACTGAGCCTGGGYAAGAAGACACTTTATAAACTGAAACCATTTATTACAGATTTGGGATTTTCAGGGTATTGCACAGAACAACAGCGCCCCCTGCTGGAAACAACCATTAAAGCTAAGAAACGTCTTCAACTATCAGCTTGTTTTACTGAGATCAGGTGCATTTTATCTCTTGTGTTTTGGATGAACATTTGAGCAACACCTTTGTACCAAACATCACAAACAAGGAAGCAGCACAGTTGTTGTTTTGTTTTACAGAAACACGTTGTGTTGCATGTCTTTTTCTGAAAATGATCTGAACTCATTCGTCCACCATGAAGGMTGCTCCAACATGCAGCCTGTGATAAATGTTGATTTTTTTGTCTGTCACTTTTGTGAAAACACATTTTAGTGTTTGCTTTTGAATTTTATTTTATTTCTTAATTTATTTTTGCTGAGCTGAGCCTGAACAGTGACCCCTGCTGGTCAAACTGAAAACTAATGCAAATCATCTTTAATTCATACCATCATTCAAAAYCAAGTAAATGTGTCTAATAAGGCTGAAAATCTTTGTAAACCTCCAAAAACCAGGTAAAGAAGTGTAAGTATTGACCTAAACCAGGGGGGTTAAACTCATTTTCACTGAGGGCCACATGAGAGTGATGGTGGCCCTGAAGGGCCAGTTGTAATGAACTTTGATGTTTCATGTTTAACTTTGACTGAACAGAGTTTAAACACNCACACACACACACACACACACACACACACACACACACACACACACTCGTATAACGTGATCCAGATGTAAGGTCATACTTGTTCTAATTTAATATGTGGACAGTTGCAACTATAGACTCAAAGCTAACAGGATTATGAAGGTCAGGAGAAGAGAGGTGGGTGTGTGTGTCTAACTGGTGTGTGTGTGTGTGTGTCTAACCGGTGTGTGTGTGTGTGTGTGTGTGTCTAACCGGTGGGTGTGGAAAATGTAATAAACAGATGAACAGAGTCAGAAAAGATAAAAAATTTTGAACACCAAATGTAAGAACTTGTATCTGGATGCCTTTAAGCTCTTACTGATGTCATAGCACTAATGTAAAAAAGTATCTTTCTTGTGTAATTCAGTGATGAGAAGGCTCACATGCTGCAGATGCTCAATCAGATTTTAGCACAAATAATTCTGAGTGTCTCTAAATGTTAACCCATGAGCTCCTGACTGCTTAGTGCCTTTGGTCATGTCCTCTTAACATAAGAAACTCCTGAGTCTCTCAGGAGAAACACAAAGAACATGTCAGAATACACCAGGAAATGAAAGTGTCCAACAAGTGAACGTGTCCTTGCACATTATGCTCTCTGCCAAGCTGTTTTCATCAAAAGTCTTTGCTCCAACTCCAGATGGGAATTTAAAAATACACGCTGGCTGACTTTGAATGACTTGAGCCAATTTCTGCCTCAGCTTACTAAAAACCCTCACTCATGAGACAGATGTGGCCACCGTCTCTTCTTTATCACATCAGAAAGTCTTGGGTATAACACACCTCTGCCTTGCCTCCATGTGTGGAGGTTTCCAGGTCTAAGCTGGTCCTCCACAAACACTCAGCCCTCCTCAGCCCTCCAGGACTGGATCTGCCGCTGGATTCCAACTGCTGGTCATAAGCCCAGAGAACCACTGATCCAACTCCTGCCAAACTGCACCATCCTGACTGGAAGTTAGTGGTTGTGCTGCTGGTCGGCTCATCTTCACTGCCACAGCCATGTCCACCGTGAGTCTCAGAGACTACTTCAGGTTCACGAGTCTTTGGATGTTTACATGGCTACGACCCAGGTCAGACCAGACAATCAGGACCCCAAAGGTCTGGTTGAAAGCTTTAGGACTTTCTTTGGATGTGAGTGTGTTTAGTTTAAAATGAAGCCTTCAAAATGGCAGTATTATCACAACACTGTAAACAACAACAAAAGTCATACACGCACCTCTTGATGCCAGCCTCTACTTCCTCAAAAGACTTCAACAGATCACAGGCCTGCTTCATTTCCTCTCACTCTTCAGGGCCTCATGCATAAAGGATTGTGCATCTTTCACACTAAAAGTTGACGTACGGACAAATTTAGAAAAGTGCACCACACCAAAATATTCAGATGTATAAACCCATGGGTATGCAGGTTCCTGCGCACCTTTCCTTTATACATCCCAATGAACGTGGAACTGAGACTCCTCCCCCTGACACCATCCATTTAAATCTGTAAAATAGAAGTAAATGTGTCCAGTGTGTGAGATTCTCCTCAGATTCCTCTCTGTGAGATCAGAAATGATTTTTTCATGCAGGAAAATTATACATTAAATGGAGAATGAGTGAGAAAACTGTCTAAATAAGGAGTGGGGTAACATTGTTTTATGTGGTGCATTCACACAGGATAACCAAAGCCTGAGGTTCTCCTGAAATTTACAGACATCTCCTGAATGTGATGTTGAAGTCTGGTTAGTTGTTGTTTATTTAGTTGAACACGGTGTTGAACGGACGTTAAAAATCAAAACAAAAAAAAAAACATCAAGTTATCCAGTTTTTCTGCTCTCCTTTCCTCCTGCGTTTCCATGGACCCCCACCCCACCCCCACCAGCGGGTACGAGTGGTAGCCTAGAGATGTTTAGCAAAAAATATAAATATTTGAGGCTCATTAGACGGTAAATGTCCAAAGAGGTTGACACATACGAACACCTTCCCAGCTGGAGAGGGTGCACACACCTGGCATGACAATCTACCTGAACAGCTGCTGCACTACGACCACAACTCAGCATCAACCAGAAGGTTACACACAGAAAAAAATAATTATTCTTACCGTACAGTGAGACACCATTTGCATCTGATTTTGCTCCCTCTCTTCAGCCTTTTTTATTTTATTATTTTATTTATTTTATGTCGCGCATAATGTGTCGGGTTTTTCTGGCCCGGGACCCAAAAGGTTTTCAACTATGTGACAAAAATATAAAACCAGTTTACAGACTGGACTGAAGGTCTCTGATCAGTTTTAGACTGATCTATTTTCTTGTCTGAGGTTAAATGATTTTCAGTTTCATCATGGTTCAGTTTAAACAATAAAAACTAAAATAAAAATCTAACAGCGTGTTCAGACGCTCCTTACATCCAGAAAACACAACAGAGTCATATTTCTGTGGATTCAGCTCAGATTCATGACTTTGTGAGTTAAAACTGTCGACTGAAAAACTTTGTGTGTCTGCTGCACATTCTCACAGCAGGTGAAAAGTGTGTGTAAATATACACACACTTTCACACAACATTGGTTTTAATACATCACAATGTGGGTGTAGAACCTGGAGCACACAACTTTTTTATGCATACGCACCGTTAATACATGAGGTCCCTGGTGTTTTGGGGGATGGTCTTGAATGTGTCAATGCTAGAGGTGCAACTACAGCATCCTTGTTCTGAAGGAAACCCAGTAGAACATTGAGTTCCTCTTGTTGGGCAGTCTTCATTCAGCTGAGCATCTGGCAAGCCCTTCTGGGTGGCTCACAGTTTGTTTCTGTGAAAACTGTACTTTTGTACTTTTGTTTGAGGAGAAAACTTTTTTCAGTCATCTGTATCCTTGATCTTATTCTTTCAGCCACTACACAAAGTGTGGCCATAGATGAGGGTAGGAACATAAACCGACCGATAAACTTTGCACTCTCAGGCCAATGTTGTAAATAAAAAACTGTTCTCAATGTTTTGCCTGGTGAAATAAAGGTTAAATAAAAATAAATTAAATTAAAAAACAAAGCTTCACCTTACAGTTCAATACTGCTAAAGTCAGTCTCACGCTCCATTCTTCCCTTAYGCCTGAACTRAACCCAGAGATGCTTGAACTCCTCCACTTGAGGCAGAACTTCACCCCCAACCCGGAAATAGCAACCCACCTTTTTCCAACTTAGAACCATGGACTCAGTTTTAGAGGTGCTGATCCTCATCCCAGCAGCTTCACTCTCTGCTGTGACTCAGACACCAACAGGACTTCATCATCTGCAAATAGCAGAGATGGAATTCTTAGCCACCAAACCAAAATCCCTCAGAGTCCAACTCCCACCTTGAAGGGGTACAAATAACTGCCAGAAATGGACCCAAACTCGCAGAGCAACCCTAATGGTGCGTTCACACCAAACGCGATTTCAGCGTCAGGAGCAGCAGGTTTACATGCAAAGTCTATGGTGGAGGCGCTTCAAGCAACGTCGGGAAGTTCTGCGGCGCCTCAAGCGCGATTAGAGCAGCGCGATTTGAACGATCTGAGCGTTCGACGCGCTGAGGCGTTAGAAAATCTGAACTTTGCAGCTCGACGCGCCGCGTCAACCAATCAGAGAGACTCCACTGTGTGACGTAGTGACATATTTCC
>NW_013953282.1:86731-88998 GCF_001266775.1 Austrofundulus limnaeus
CGTTCTGGCTTTCTGTAAATAAAGCAAAGCCACTTCCTCGTCCGACATTAAACAGAGCCCGACAGAGGACAGAGGAGGGAGGGGCGGGGCGGCTGTCGCCGTGCAGCGCAGATGTCCTGCGTCTGACCTCAAAGTGCACAAGCTTCAAACTTCAGCGTTGGCTGCGATTTTGAAGCTGAAATCGCGTTCGGTGTGAACGCACCATTACAGTGTACTTCAAGGAACACGACTGAATGCCTTCTATAGGTCTACAAAACACATGTAGACTGCATGGGTTAACTCTCATGACCCACCGAGGACTCTAGTGATGGTAAAGAGCCGGTCTAGTGGTCCACGGCCAGGACAAAAACCACATTATTCCTCTTGAATGGCAGGCTAAGGAGAGTGATGCCTCTATAATTGGAACATACCCTCTAGTCCCCCTTCCTGAAGAGGGGAACCACCACCCCTGACTGCTGATCAATTGAAACTGCTCCTGGTGTCCACATAATGTTGTAACAGTGTGTCAACAAAGACAGCCCCACAATATCCATACTTTAGTAAATCAAGGTGGCTCTGGTCCACCCCCGGAGCCCCGTTGTGACCTCACCCCCAGTTATGGATAGACCAACTTTGAAGTCCCTCAACTCTGCTTTCTCCATAGAAAACATGCCAGTGGGATTGAGAAAGTATTCCTTCCACTTCCCAACAACATTGCTGGTTGAGGTCAACAGCGTCCTGCCTTCACTGAACACAGTGTCAGTAAAGTGCTGCTTTCCTAATCTCAGCAGCMGGATTGTTTGCCAGAATCTCTTCAGAGCCACTCGAGTCTTTATCCAAGGCCTCACCGAACATTTCCTACATTCAAGMTTTTTGCCACAGCAACAGCCAGGGCTGCGACCTGGTTGACCTGCTGATACTCCTCAGCTGTCTTCACTGTCCTACCAGCCAAAAGGCCCAATAGGACTCCTTCTTCAGCTTTACAGCCTCCTTAACCTGGAGTGTCTATCATCAAATTTGAGGATGGCCACTGCAGGAAGCACAGACAACCTTGTGACCACAGCTCAAGGCACTCATCCCTCTTGACAATTTAACCCAATGGAATCTGTGATCAAGTCTTGAAAGCTTGTGCTGACCAGCTAGCCGAGGTATTTGCGGACATCTTTAATCTCTCACTAATGCAGGGGATAGTTCCATCCATCCATTTTTTTCTGCTCCCGGAGGAGTATGATGCTTTTTCCCCCTCTCCTGCTCTCCCTTATCTTTCCCTGCTTTGCTGCTTGGAGCCTCCTCTATGTTTTCATCTGAAACCAAAATTATGGATTTGTTTTTATGATTTGGTTAGCTGGTCTCTTAATAAATTTTTGGAACATTTTTTTTCCATGGGAGGACATGTCAAAGGTGGGACCTCTGTTCTGCTCTGTTCAACTAGCTGGATATAAATTTGGATTCTGACTGGATTCTACAGATTGGCTTGGTGGTCTCCTGGTGTTCTACAAAACAGCATTGGTGGCTATCCAGGCCATTTCCTGGCTGCCTGACCAATATGAAGGACTRATGTTCTTTCAGCACTTAGACGTTTGCCTTGAGCGAGCTGGAACTCGGTCTGCAAGTGGATCTGCTGAGAGTTGCGGGCCAGCTGTGGTTCCTGAACTTTGCTGGTGAGATAGAATTGATCTTGATCTTGAGCTGATAGCTCAGCTCGGCGGGATTGCCCACTCTATTTGTCTGATTGGATTCACCACATTGAGATGTACCAGTGGACATTAAGGCAGATGGAAAATAATTATTGTCTACCTGCCCTAAAACACTTCTTCTGTTCCCAAACAACTGATTACAGATTCGGCTCTCCCCTACATTGAAGGGCTGTGGATCTAATTTCTCCTGGTCAGTGGCGGCTGGTGGATTTTTCTCCGGTGGGGCTACAATTCCAAAATAGGCTCATCTCCAAAGGCAATCAAACATGTACTARGTTGTATTATGGCCAGTGTATTTATTAAACAAATGACAATAATAAAACAACATTATAATGTCATGTAGTATTTTAATTTTGTACATAAATTTAGCTCTTCTGTTACTGAGAATCAAATTTCTTCATGACTCTGGTTAAAGTCAGGATGTTTGAACCAGATTCTTATAGAGCATGGTCAGTGCAGTGAGATGTGATGTTGTACCTGAGGAAAGTCTGGATTGTCTTCAGTGTTCAGCTCCTCTCAGATTCAGCTGTGGTCAGAGGAGATGTGATGAGGATCTTCAGCAGAGTCACAGTCTCTGAAGGTGTCCTGCAG
>NW_013953282.1:89909-94503 GCF_001266775.1 Austrofundulus limnaeus
GTGGGGGGGGGACCGTGCGCCCCTATTGACCAGCTGCCGCTGCTGGTGTTTACGCCGACTTGGCTTGGCTAACCCTAACCTGATATACTGTAATATGATGTATTGTTTTTTCCTCATCTATCCTTCTGTGTTTTTTTGTTTTTCTTGTTAAAGGTAGTGCGACCCCTGCTGGTTGCTACATGACCTGTTCACCTGTTGCCCCATGTTTGTCATGTGTGTCTGTTGAATAGGTGTTCTTAAATGTAATTTCATTGTGCTCTGTACAATGACAATAAAGGCTTCATCCAATCAAATCATGCTTTAAAAATCATTGTTCCTGTCCCAAAGAGACCTCAGTCAGCCTGCCTCAATGACTACCAGCCAGTCGCCCTCACATCAGCCGTGACGAAGTGCTTTGAGAAGCTGGTGAGAGACTTCCTTACATCCATACTGCCCGACGATTGAATGGGGGTATAAACTAACAACTGGCCAGTACAAACTGGCAACCCAACGATTACAGGACAATTCCCRTAACAACACAGCCATAAAGATCTTTTGCAATGAGTCTTGGAYTATTGTTTGTGAATGATGCTCATCTATAATCACACCAGCTTAAAGCATAAATGAACTGAATTACAGTCGTTGTTTCTAAAGTCAGCTGGCTGTGAGAGCCAAATTGATTTGGACTGACTAAAAAATAATCAGCTCCAGATGTACRTCACAATGTCACCAAACTCTGTATTAATTTATTTTTGTGTTTCCTCTGTCTCTGCTCTGTCAGTCGTTGTAAATGAGTTTGACTCCAGAAGTCGACACAGACACAGGTACAAGTCAGTCCTCAATCCATCCTGGGGTCTGACACCTGCTGAGAACGGCTGGACTCTGAATGAAGCAGCACCTCTGGTTTGGTTCATCTGCTCTTATTTTACGTTTGTGTAATGAAGTGACACTTCTGACATTTGGATTTACTCACACAAATTGAGTCCATCCAGGCTTGGTTAATGTGTTCAAAGCGTGACAGCCCTGACAGTCACTGGTGTTGTGTTTCCGTGTGGACAGATGTGACAGCATCTGCATCTTCATGATGGAGGTGTGAGCAGCACAGAGAGGCCACAGCCTGACMTTGGGTGCATTTCCATGCCCTCCTTGTCCAAGTTGTTTGAAGTTTGACTTGATCCTTCAGCTCTCACATSTGGCTTACATCTGCACCCAAACACCAACCAGATTTGTTGGCTTTTTGAAATGGATGTAAACATGAACAGTTTTCTCTCAAGCTGCATGGCTGTTTTCAAAGAGGGCGTGAAGAGCTTTTTAAAGAGAAGCTGTCTGTGTGAAAGTAAATGGAAGACAAAAGGGTCATGAGAGATTTCACAATACTACTAAATTAACATTATAAACTCTACATCTGAGCAAGGACAAAAACAAAGAGCAGATGTGGTTTGAACATGACCTGAGTGTCCTCTCTCTCTCTCATTCATGAACAGAAAGTTTCCCAAACTTTGTGCTCTCTTGGTCGTTACACAACTCTGTGGTGTGGCATCCTGCCATGTTATTGTTACTGGCTCAACCTCCACTTGAGTGTTTGAAAGAGGCTGTTTTTGCTCCAGCTGATAATGGACATATGTTCGATTCGTTCTCAGTCACACTGCTAAGACTCTTCTGGTTTTGGTCCGACCAAAACAAATTGAGGCCATATTGTTTTAGATGATCTCAATAAGAGTAACTCTTCTATGTGGTTAGGTCCACTGGGTGAACTTTTCTGTTTCAAGAAGGGGTTATCTGTGAAATCAAAGTGGGCGTGTCACAAGAGTGGGTGTGTCTAAAGCATAAACACTGTGGGCTACGAGGCCTACATGATGGTATCCTTAGACCCTGATTGACCTCTTTACATCCTGACCCTGACCCCAACACTAAGGTTAACCAGGAGAAATGTGACCCAAGTAGGGTTCTCCAGAAAAACTGGTGCCGTTTGTTCTTGTCCAATCAGGTGGTGCCGTACGGTGACGCCCCTTTTTTGCTTTTCCAGTCAGGTGTGTCCCTTTAACAAAGTCCGTCAAATCAGGTGTGTCGCTTCAGAATCGCCTTTCGTTAAGACACGCCCACTCATCTGCAGAGACCCCTACTTGGTTTCAAGGGATAGTTCAGATGTGTTGAAACAGGGTCTTGGACTTAGTTTGGAGTTTCATCCTGACTGAACTGACAAGAGGGGGCCAAGACCAAAGTGGAATGCTCCTTCAAATAGGCCCAGGGTCAACATTTTATTGAGGTTTATAGTATTTTGTAGCCTGGTAAAAACCAGACCCTGTCCTTCACTTTGCTTCATACGAGGGTCTGGACTCTCAGCTATAGAGAAGTGATTCTTGCAGGAGGCGTGGCCTCTGTTGAAGTTTAAAATGATTGGATCAGTGGGCCGTGACATATGTGTGCCAGCTCCACTGTGAAGGAGGCTAAGCTAAGAAGCTAACAGAAATCACGTGTGCTGTAAACAACCCTGCTGAGAGGAGAAATATACCGAGCTGAACAAGACGACTGTAAATGAGAGCTGCTGCTTTGTCAGACTAATTTATTTTAATTTGAAGTCTTATCAACACAGACTGGCTTCATTCACTTCCTCCACTGTCGTATGCTAAAATAACTAGCAGACACTGTGCAGAACATCAACGTCATTCAAAACTCCTGCTTCTGCTCTCTGATTGGTCCAGGTAAAATAAACTACAAGCAGACACTGAGCAGAAAATTGACATTCTGTTCTCTGATTGGTCCAGGTAAAATAAACTACAAGCAGACACTGCACAGAACATTGATGTTCTGTTCTCTGATTGGTCCAGGTAAAATAAACTACAAGCAGACACTGAGCAGAAAATTGATGTTCTGTTCTCTGATTGGCCCGGTTAAAAATCTCCTGAAGAAATCCTCGTCTATGGGAGAAGTCCCAGACAGAAAACTCACTCTGGTGACTCCGTATCAGTGATTGGGGGGTGTTGGGCATGCTGGCGGTGAGCCCAGTGTGTGGTGAGCAACTGGTGTGGAGGTTGTGTTGGGTGGACTGGTTGGCTCCTCTGTTGGGGTGGGGCTGCACTCTGTGGCCTCGTTACACTGTTGGTGGTTATGTGGACACTCTGGGCTGCTTTGAGAAAAGGTTATCCACAGAGCTATCTACATAAGATATAACTTCAATACAGAATCCAGCTTCAAATAAAATCAAAACTTTCATTTCACCCATAAATAAAGTCACTGAGAAAATAATGAAATCCTAATAATTTGCATGTTAGTAAACAAAACTATTTATAGCAAATGTCTGAACAAWGTCTGTTGTTGTGCATGAACTGGAGAATCATCATGTAGCATAAAACTGAACTGTGTCATTTCTGACAACAGAGTTCTGTTTTTATCACCTGCTGACATGAAAGCTAGGCAATCATAGAATTAATTAATAATTAATATAAAGATTACCTGTTCCTGCGTTAATTTGTCTGACTTTCATTTAATCACTCATGATTCTTATTTTGGAAAATAGTTAATAAATCAATAATCWGAAGATGCTGCTCATTGATGCATAAACTTATCACAAAAAGTAAGGAAATGAATGTTTGGTAGATTGTTTTCTCTGTAGTAACAATGCTTCTTGATATTACTGTTGGTTACCTGTTCATTTCCCTTAGAAATAGCACCACATTTGTAAGGAACATGCATTGAGGGTTGTGCACATGAAAAATGTGCCAAATCTTCTATTGCCAAACAGTTGTTGTTATTGACTGGTTTTTCAGGTTCTGGACCCCATGTGCTGCCAATCAGGTGCTGCTATAAGATTTAGTTACATCAAACATCCTTTTTATTCTTAATAATGCAACACGTGAAATCTGAGGAGCCATGAAAGACTGATCACTTGATGCGGTCCTTTAAAATGTCAAATGTTTCTTTAAGGTCTGACTGTTCCAGGATAACTTCACCTGCACAAACAACTGAGCTGAGCAGAGTGTTGGCAACTCTTTAAACTACAGACACACATGAAGCTTTTCTTTATTTCATACATTTATACCTGGTTTTATATGTGGAAAACTGTTTTTAYTGGATCTCTGCTGTGTGAACAGGAAAGAGCACATTATTGTGTCAACACTAGGTCTGTTTACACAACTTCACAACCATACTGATAAGACTCACTCAGACTCTTCAAACCTGGAAAGGTTTTTCTGCTAAATGTTTGCCAGTCACAGKTTTCACTGATGAAGTTACTGAGTCCTCTGAAATGAAGCTTAAAATATCAGTTCTTTCTGCCTTTGGTCCAGATCCCAGACAGACATGTGTATGGTCCATTTAATAAATAAAAGGGATAAAAAACAAAGCCCGTATTTATCAAACTTCTTAGAATGACTCTTAAGAATGCTGCTAAGAGTGGACTTAAGTGTAAAACAATTCTTAGTTAAAAGCTGAGAGTAAAAGTCAGTTATGAAGTGTCTCAGTCTTACTTTAAGTGAAGTGTAGGAGTAATTCTTAAGTGTCAGTCGTACTTTAAGTGAAGTGTAGGAGTAATTCTTAAGTATCAGTCTTACTTTAAGTGAAGTGTAGGAGTAATTCTTAAGTATCAGTCTTTAAGTGAAGTGTAGGAGTAATTCTT
>NW_013953282.1:96072-97430 GCF_001266775.1 Austrofundulus limnaeus
ACACACACACACACACACACACACACACACACACACACACTTTCCTTTGAACTGTCATGATCCCCTCTGAGTGTCACTCTGGCCTTCCTGAGGGAACTCTAACCCAGTGGTGACTCAGATGTTCCCACAGCTTCAACGTTTAATCAACTGGAGAAGAAATAAACCAGTCTAAAGCTCAACCATGGTGCAACACTGCCACCTGCTGGTTGTTTCTGTGGCAGCAGCAGCTCAGACAACAGTTTCTGCTCCACTGCCTCATTCTCAGCAGAATAAATGTAGAAGAAGACAGGCAGTGTGTGATAGTCATCCCATCAGAGCTACAGCATTAATTACAGATAAAACTGTGTTCAGATGGACAGAGCAGATCATTTATTCATGTAGAATGTCTTTCAGGATACACACACATACTGTATGTAACAAACATGATCTAAGTGTACATTTCAGGCTGACTGGACTTTAAACTCAACGTTCAGATGATTCTGTTTACTGTTTCTACAGGAGAAGAGTTCAACACGTCAGTCAGACTGTACCTGTTGGATTAAAACACCTTCATTTGGTTGGTTGGGTTAGTCTGATGATGACAGAGCCCAGCTAACGTCCACAGGTCCACAGGTCCACAGAGCTGTGAGAGAGTCCAACATGCCAGGCTCTGTGGGCTGCTTTAAGGTTCTGTGTTTCTCAGTTCCTCCCTGAAGCTTCGGTCTGCCTCCTCTTCCTCACCGCTTCTCCAGTTTTTTAAACCTGGCCTCTGTTCAAACAAACACACACAGGATTCTTCATCATAACAACTCAGCATTAATGTTTACACATCTTTGTAGTACAGACCAACAATACAGGATGTTTAAGGCTGATTCATCAGTCCAACTGATGTGTGGCTGTTTTCTTCCTCCATTCACAGGATTTAAACAGTTACACAGGTCATTTATTAAAACATATTAACAATGGTCAGCAAACAATACGGAACAACATATATAACAATCAAAACAAAGAATGTCAAGTTAAGATTGTTTTATTGATGTTAGTGCAGGAAAGAAAACACAAACGGACCGGTTGATATATCTGTAGTTCAGTTAAAGTACCGAACTTTAGAAATATGTAGTAAGTGAAGTCACAACACCTGCTGCTGCTGAAGCTATTAGACCAGTGGTTCACACACTGTTCACACTTAAAGTATCAGCAGCAGAGACCTGAGCCCAACTGTTGGTGGATCATAAATATTGGTTTCATGTCAAAAAACAATAGTAACAATATTCATTGTGCTATTTCTGTCCATTTTACAGGGATCCTGATTAGTTGTAACTTTAAACTTTATTTGATAAACATTTATTTTAACTGTAAAATAAAGACTGTAAAAATAC
>NW_013953282.1:98336-100463 GCF_001266775.1 Austrofundulus limnaeus
GTATTTTTACAGTCTTTATTTTACAGTTAAAATAAATGTTTATCAAATAAAGTCTAATGTTACAACTAATCATGGATCACTTTAAGTACACTAACCTTACTCTTGTAAGAGAAAAGGTTACAAATAAAAGTTTTTAGTTGTTATTTTCTAATATAGATAATTCAGGAAATCTTTTCAGGACCCCATCTTGATGTTTTGGGACCCTATTGTGGGTCCTGACCCCAGCTTTGGTAACCACTGTATTAGACCACATGTGTGTTAGGGTTATTTTAATTAAAATAGATCCTTTTATCTGACACATGACGAGTGCAGTAAACAGTACCCAGTCTTACCCAGTTTTTTAGAGTACGCATCAAGTTTGTAAGCAGCTTGTTCAAGTGATGAGACTTGCTCTTCTATTTTGTTGATCTGGTCCAGGTACGGCTGCAGACTAGCATCTAGTAAACACAGTATTAGATATTATACACAGTATTATATGAAATGTAACGAGAAGGATTTAAAGTGCAGATTAAAGTTTACACTTATTGTTGAGATCCTGCAGGTTACAGCTGATGTTAACACTGATGTCCTTCATTTCCATGTACTTCAGACTTGTCAGTTTGTTCATGTTCTCCAGCAGACGGTAATCTTCACACGTGGCTGCACAGGAAAGGAAACAAAAGGACCATTAAATGCAGCCTGGTGCTTTTCCAACTACAGACTCTGATGTTCTCAGGTGACATTAGGACCTGTGGATGAGCTGATGGAGTCACCACATTTCTGTTTGTATGCTAACAGGCTAACTAACGGTTTGCAACATTTTACTGTCAGGATTTGTGACAGTAGCCTGGTGTGTCCTGGTAGTGCCTGTCTGCCTCAGTCCACTTTCACTTTATTATGTCTGGAGCTTTTCTGCTTCCTACACACTGCTCTACTAGCTACAAGCTAACTGCTAGCTGAGCAGCATGGTGCAGCTGGTAAAAACTAAAAGAAGTAGCCAGATGCTGACGTCAGGGAGAAGCATCTATAAACATGTTTGAGTCGTGATGTTGTGTGTCAGCTGCAGCCTGTCTTCTGTCTGAACGTACAGAAAACATGAAGCTCAGCTAACACTTGGGACATTTTACTACAACTGTAAATATTAAAACAGCTGCTGTGGTTTCACACATACTGAGGATGAAACATATTTTTTTACTTTTTTTCCCCTCATCTGAATAACTTTTTCATTAGACAGTATTTAAAACCATAAATAAAATCAGATTAAAAACCCCTGGAAACCATAAACCCACCTGTGGACATCACCTGTACAAAGATTCATGCTGCTAACATTAACTGGAGCAAAGTTACAGAGGTTTTAATAAAGAAATAATTTAATGTTTAGTCATTCTGCACAGGACAGACCATGATGGTTCTGTTAATAAATGTTAACAAATCTGAAGTTTTTACATCTAAAAGTTATTTATTTTTATTTACCTGCCTTAAAAGACTTGTTATCAAACATTTGTTCTCTTAAAAAAATTATCCAAACATTTATTTGTCTCCATATATCTTATATAAAATAATGAGAAATTATATTTGACTTCAGTTGGATCAGATTCACTCAGAACCAAGTGAAAAACTTTCAACACATTTTATTACATATTTAGATATCTGCTTTGACTTTAACAACATATGTCAACAATTTGTCTTTTACAGATCTGTTATAATTTATTTACAGATTAGTTCTGTTTTTACAGATTACTTGCGTATTTACAGATTAGTTGCGTATTTACAGATTTGTTGTGTGTTTACAGATTAGTTGTGTATTTACAGATTAGTTGTGTATTTACAGATTAGTTGTGTATTTACAGATTAGTTGTGTATTTACAGATTACTTGCGTGTTTACAGATTACTTGCATATTTACACATTAGTTGCGTATTTACAGATTAGTTGTGTATTTACAGATTAGTTGTGTATTTACAGATTAGTTCTGTTTTTACAGATTACTTGCGTATTTACAGCTTACTTACGTATTTACAGATTAGTTGCGTATTTACAGATTTGTTGTGTATTTACAGATTTGTTGTGTATTTACAGATTAGTTGTGTATTTACAGATTAGTTCTGTTTTTACAGATTACTTGCGTATTTACAGCTTACTTACGTAT
>NW_013953282.1:106664-110051 GCF_001266775.1 Austrofundulus limnaeus
GAAAAGTTTGGGACCCCCTGCTTTAGTCTACAGCTGTGCTGCTGTTAAAAAGTCACATTTAACCTGAAAACCAGAGCTTCCGTTGGCGTGCGCGCTCCCGCCGGCAGCCCGCGCCTGCTGGGACGCAGAGTTCAGCACAGCACCGGTGTCGGCGCTCCTCTGGAAGCAGCAGGTCGTGACAGGCTAGCTGCAGCGGGCTGTAAACATGGCGGCGTGCACAGCTACAGGGCTGTGCCGAACACCCGGTCACTGTTAGCCCGAGAGACGCGGACACCCCGAACATGGAGACCGAGGAGGAGCAGCACATAACCACGCTCCTCTGCATGGGCTTCCCAGATCCGGACGTGATCCGGAAAGCGCTCCGGCTGGCGAAGAATGACATCAACGAGGCAGTGGCGCTCCTGACGAACGAAAGCCCCGGACTCGGGTATGGATATGAACCCATGGAGAGTGGGCCTTCCTCCGGCTTGAGCTCGAGTGGAGACGGGGAGAGCAGCGGGCGGACCGGGACTGGGTTTGATCCGCCTCCAGCATACCACGACGTGGTGGATAGCGAGGTAAGAACATGGCTTCAAACGGCGGCGGAGGAACAAACCCGAGTGGAACATGACGGACCCGGGCCGGGCCGGGCCGGGCCGGGCTCGCCCTGTTAGCATGTAGCTCAGAGCTGTCACAGCCAGAGGTTGATTATAACATCCAGTGTGACACCACAGAGCAGGGCAGTGCTTTATTCTGACAGGAAAACCAACAAACAGCAGGATAAAGTGAACAAATAACGAAGCTAAAAGGATATTTTAAACTTAGAAGCTAACCTGGCTAGCTAGGCTAGGCTAGGCTAGGTCAGTGGAGCCTCGCGCCAGTAGCTCAGAAACAAACTGGTTCACCTGCTGTCCTGTTCAAGAGCTTTTAATGAGGCTAACTCTTACTTATAGTTGATCTAAACAAGTGTCTTAATGTTGTGTATAAATAGTTAAATGACTGATGAAGATGAGTCATTGATATTTTTACTAACTAGTGCCTGACCTCCAGGTGTGTTTATGTGATGCAGACACTCACATCTTCCATATCTGGAGCACTAAAGCACTAACACAACTAATTTCATGATTAGTGCTTAGGGCTTTTACTCATTTATTAATTCATTAGTGGATTAGCACTTGTTATATTTATAAACACTAATTGAGTTCTTTAAATATTATTGATCAACATTTGTTAACAGCTGAGGGTGAAAACTGATCAGTGCTTTTCTAAGTTTTGCTTCTGACCCACAAAACAACAGTTGCAGACACTCATGACTTGTTTGTGTATTTAAACTGTACTAATAACACTGTTTAAACTGTGCTAATAACACTGTTAAAACTGTGCTAATAACACTGTTTAAACTGTGCTAATAACACTGTTTAAACTGTGCTAATAACACTGTTAAAACTGTGCTAATAACACTGTTTAAACTGTGCTAATAACACTGTTAAAACCGTGCTAATAACACTGTTAAAACTGTGCTAATAACACTGTTAAAACTGTGCTAATAACACTGTTTAAACTGTGCTAATAACACTGTTAAAACCGTGCTAATAACACTTTTAAAACTGTGCTAATAACACTGTTTAAACTGTGCTAAAAACACTGTTAAAACTGTGCTAAAAACACTGTTGAAATTGTGCTAAAAACACTGTTTAAACTGTGCTAATAACACTGTTAAAACTGTGCTAATAACACTGTTTAAACTGTGCTAATAACACTGTTAAAACTGTGCTAATAACACTGTTAAAACCGTGCTAATAACACTGAGAATGAAACTATAAACAAACAGTAACTATGATACTATTTTATTCATTTATAATTACTTAAAAATTGAAACAGTCATGATGAAAATACTCCATTAGCATTTTTTACATTTAAATTGATGTTTGGAAGTCATCTGGGGACCCTCACTTGATGTTTTGTGACCCACAAAGAGGTCCTGACCCCAACTTTGGAACCATTACACAAGATGAAATATTAACAATGTTAACAATAATTAATATAATAATATAAACAACATTCTGCACACAGGAAGTATTCTCATGTTGACTCTGAGGAATGTTCCATGGGTCAGCTGGGATTTTACTGCTTTAGAATTAGGGGAGGTAAATATTAAAGTTAGTGCTTTAGAATTAGGGGAGGTAAATGTTAAAGTTAGTGCTTTAGAATTAGGGGACCTAAATGTTAAAGTTAGTGCTTTAGAATTAGGGGACCTAAATGTTAAAGTTAGTGCTTTAGAATTAGGGGAGGTAAATGTTAAAGTAAGTGCTTTATGGTTTAGTGCACATAAATATTAAAGTTAGTGCTTTAGATATAGGGGAGGTAAATATTAAAGTTAGTGCTTTAGGGTTAGTGCACATAAATATAAAAGTTAGTGCTTTAGAATTAGGGGACGTAAATTTTAAAGTTAGTGCTTTAGAATTAGGGGACCTAAATATTAGTTAGTGATTTATAATTAGTGCACGTAAATATTAAAGTTAGTGCTTTGTAATTAGGGGACGTAAATATTAAAGTTAGTGCTTTGGAATTAGGGTGCGTACATATTAAAGTTAGTGCTTTGGAATTAGGGTGCGTACATATTAAAGTTAGTGCTTTAGAATTAGGGGACGTAAATATTAAAGTTAGTGCTTTAGAATTAATGCACGTAAATATTAAAGTTAGTGCTTTCGAATTAGGGAACGTAAATTTTAAAGTTAGTGCTTTAGAATTAGGGGACGTAAATTTTAAAGTTAGTGCTTTAGAATTAGGGGACGTAAATATTAAAGTTAGTGCTTTAGGATTAGTGCACGTAAATATTAAACTTAGTGCTTTAGAATTAGGGGACGTAAATTTTAAAGTTAGTGCTTTAGAATTAGGGGACGTAAATATTAAAGTTAGTGCTTTAAGATTAGAGCACGTAAATATTAAAGTTAGTGCTTTAGAATTAGGGGATATAAATATTAAAGTTAGTGCTTTAGAATTAGTGCACATACATTTTAAAGTTAGTGCT
The DNA here is from genome assembly GCF_001266775.1 of Austrofundulus limnaeus. Classification (NCBI taxonomy): domain Eukaryota; kingdom Metazoa; phylum Chordata; class Actinopteri; order Cyprinodontiformes; family Rivulidae; genus Austrofundulus; species Austrofundulus limnaeus. The sequence goes on from NW_013953282.1 coordinate 109,675, forward strand.
TTAGAATTAGGGGATGTAAATATTAAAGTTAGTGCTTTTGAATTAGTGCACGTAAATATTAAAGTTAGTGCTTTAGAATTAGGGGACGTAAATTTTAAAGTTAGTGCTTTAGAATTAGGGGATGTTAATATTAAAGTTAGTGCTTTAGAATTAGTGCACGTAAATTTTAAAGTTAGTACTTTAGAATTAGTGCACGTAAATTTTAAAGTTAGTGCTTTAGAATTAGGGGAGGTAAATATTAAAGTTAGTGCTTTAGAATTAGGGAAGGTAAATATTAAAGTTAGTGCTTTAGGGTTAGTGCACGTAAATATTAAAGTTAGTGCTTTAGAATTAGGGGACGTAAATTTTAAAGTTAGTGCTTTAGAATTAGGGGATGT
>NW_013953282.1:115644-123038 GCF_001266775.1 Austrofundulus limnaeus
CACCCAGCCCCACACACAGTCCCACACACAGTAACACACTCAGCCCCACACACAGTAACACACTCAGCCCCACACACAGTAACACACTCAGCCCCACACACAGTAACACACTCAGCCCCACACACAGTAACACACCCAGCCCCACACACGCTGCACTGTGTGACAGGCTTGGTACTGATCCAACAGTGTTGAAATCACAGAAACATGTTGWGTAATCTTAAAACAAATGAGGTTGTGTTCATCCTAAATGATTGTTGTGATTTGTTAACTGTAGCAGAATTTAAAAGTTTTTAAAATGATTTTATAGATGTTGTTGTGTACGGGCTCAGCCCCTCCCTCTCCTGCCTGTCAGCTCTCATTTTCTTAGAAAGGGAAGAGGTGAAATGTGATGCCTCCTCCTGTGTATCAGCTTGTCTCACACACACACACACACACACACACACGTGTGTGTGAGCAGTGCTTACAGGCTCTGAACACACTGATCACACTGTAATATGTGTAGTGCAGGTAGTGACACTCAGCCTAACTGTTGTTGTGTTAATCTTTAATCACTGGAGCAACAAGCACAGTGTACAGTTAGTTTTCTTTATCATAATGATGTAAAGATGAAAGTGGGAGGGTCTCGTATCGAAGCCCTCAGTATGACTGTAAGGACATGATTGGTTCAGAGCAGGCAGCGCTGCAGTTTACACTTCAATAAACTGCAGCGCTGCAGTTTACACTTCAGTAAACTGCAGTTTACACTTCAGTAAACTGCAGTTTACACTTCAATAAACTGCCTGTATGAATATGTACCAACCTGATGAGGTAAATAATTCAATAATCAGTTGTCTGCTGCTGCCTTCAGCCCAGACTCTGAAGCATCACTGTAACTTGTCTYTATTTACTGAAGTCAGTCCAACATAAATTCACAGGCTTTTTAATACGACTTGGACTGGAAGCAGCTGTGGTCAGTCACTGGTCAGCTCTGTGGTTTGTGATCCTGACACTGTGTTTGAGTCAGACATCAGTCCAGTGTGTAAAACTGAGCTCATATTAGGGCTGCAGATATTTTACTAATCCATTAATCTATTGATTATTCTGACGATTAATCCAGTAATCAGATATAAAAAAATTGTCATGTTCTACAGTAATTATATTTAAGCTTATTTTATGAGAAATACAATAATTTAATAATGTGAAGGGGCAATATACACCTGCTGATGACCCTGCTGCAATCAAAGTAAAATTATAATATCAGTTGTATTAATTAATGTATTTAAACTCCAGTTGTTTGTATTTATGTGTGTGTGGTTTGAGGAGGCATTAATTAAAAACACTCTGTCACTGAATCATTTTAACATCACTGAACAAATAAATGTAAATTTATTCTTATGGATTGGAAAACTGAATATTTTTTTGTTATAAATTTAATAAGTAAAATGAGTAATATAAACATTTGGGTGTTGCAGTTGAGTTTTGTAGAGTTCACTTGTTAATTGAAACAAAAACATATTTTAGACAGTTATTAGGTTGATTCAGGGCTTACATTTAGGCAATAAAAGATTTAGTCTTGACTGTTTAGCTATGAACAAATGTAACAGTAGTAATGAAGGCTAAAGTCATAAAAAGCAGCAGCAAATAATAAAAAAATCCAACTATCTTCTATAAATACTTTTAAACTTGAAATATTTACTCCAAGTATCGTTTAAACTAAGATAAAGTCATCAACAAATAAACATGTTTCAGCTCCAGCTGTCGATCTGTTGTTGTGTTTTTATTTTTATCTGACAAACTTACAGTAAGTGTTGTTTTTAATCACACAACTTACACACTGTTTAATTAAACCCTGCCAGGTCACCATGATTAGTCAGCACAAATAATGTTAGTTTAAATATACCTCCTCCTTATACAGGTACATGTGTAATCTGACAGATTATCACAGATTTAGGGAACCAAGTGAACGTAAACAAATACCTGTTGTTACCTCCAGATGTGTTCGGGTCATGCAGCAGCTGTTTGTGTTGCGGTGCAGAAACACTGAGGTTGTGCAGATCATTGCATGTTGTCGTCTTTTCTGTTTAGTTTGTAGAGAAATTAGCCTCGAGGATTTTTATAATCAAATTACTTGAATTATTTGAGGAATCATTTCAGCCCTAGCTGATATTAACGTCCAATAATTATTTCACCCTTTTTATCTTTATCTTTGTGTTTGTGTTTGTCTTTGTGTTTATCTTTGTGTTTGTGTTTGTGTTTGTGTTTATCTTTGTGTTTGTGTTTGTGTTTATCTTTGTGTTTGTGTTTGTGTTTATCTTTGTGTTTGTGTTTGTATTCTGGGAGCTCTTTGGTTGAACATCTGTTTGATCATGATAGTGGTACTGATGCTGCAGCAGGAATAACTGAAGTAGAGTCATGTCAGAGGTCTGCTTCTTTGTTTACTGTATCAGAGACCCAAGTGTGTTTGTGTGTATAATATAAATAATTTGTGTGTTTGTGTGTATAATATAAATAATTTGTGTGTTTGTGTAATATTGGTAAATATCAGTTGTCAATAACAGCAATAATGAAATTGATAAGACTGAAAAGTTGACCTCAGTGCATCAGTTTGAGCCCAGGTTGTGTCAGAAGAGCACCTGTCCTCACCTGTGGTGTGCACTGAGCAGAGCAGCTGAAACATGTGTGCAGGTAGGACTGTGCAGGTGTGCTGATGTTCTTCACTCACTCACAGCTGCTCAGTGGGCAGGTGTTTGTTAAAGGTGGGCCGTTCCTGCACTGATGAAGGGCAGACAGCAGAGCAGAGGACACACTTCTCCTCCACACAGACAAGAATCAGACAGTCCTGTTAGCTGTTAGCGTTAGCAGAGGCTGTTAGCATCATGCCAGCGTCACTCACAGGGTCACACAAGAAGCAGAGCTGACCTTGTGTCTAAGTGTAGCTAACACATGATGACCTGTGCCTGTTGCAGAGAGGCAGTGATGAGAATGGGAACTGCTCAGGGGGCAGCATGGAGTTTCCCACCACCAACCTGTACGAGCTGGAGAGTCGTGTCTTCACTGACCACTGGTCCATCCCCTACAAGAGAGAGGAGTCCCTGGGCAAGTGTCTGATCGCCTCCAGCTGCCTGGCCCGGCACGGTAAGGGTTAATCTGRCTCATGGCTGGCTGCTCTGCACATGGACACATGGTTACACATGTGACAAACACAAGTCTTTTTACATTTAGTGTATGTGTGTGTTCATCGTGTGTGTTGTCAGGTCTCACTGATGCTGATGAGAACTGCAAACGCTTCATGGACCGCTGCATGCCTGAGGCCTTTAAAAAGGTAAGATTTATTTTCTGTTCAACATCTTTATTCATTTGTTCATTTAAAAACACAACAAATAATACAACATGTGATTCCTGCTGTGGGTAAATGTGAAAGGATGGAACACAAGTAGCATTCAGATTCTGCTCCTTATTACATTTTCTAAAGGATAAAATATAAAACACGTCTGAGGACTGCCCTCTTTTCTTCACGGTTCTTAAAAAATGGTTGGAAGGAACTCTCCGGTGAAAACCGTTGTTATATTTGTGTGAGCCACTTCACTGATGATAGCTTTCTGAGTTTATCAGTGGACAACCAACCAGATTATCAGTACAACACAACGCAGCAACACTCAGAAGGACACAAACAGTGTTACCTGCCCAGGTAAGCTGAAAAACAACTCATGAATCTGAGTGATGACGGGATCAGGAGGTTCTTAAAGAGACAAAGGTGTTTACAGACATTATAATGACAAGTCAAATTTACTTTTGATTTATTTATAGAAAAACAGCATTTTACTAACAGCTAAAGGTGACGTGTTTCTCAGGCATGTATTTAAATACTAAAACATACTTTATTATGTTATAGTATTTAAATATATGCCTGAGAAACACACAATACTGCCCCTTTAAACAAAAAGTATAGATATTTTTCCACATTTGTTGTTTAAGGCCCTGTCACACTGTAATGTTTTAGACAACTTGMGAACATTTTAAAGACATCTGTGGTGAAGATGGAGTTTAAAAAATCAACTAGAAGCCTCTTTTTAATGCTAGCTAATTAATTGAATATATAACTTTTATTTGTCAGACATAAAAAAATTCACATGTTGTCTAAAACATTGTAGTGACAGGGCCTTTATTAGATTAGATTAGACCTTTATTGTCATCGTACAGGGCACAATGACATTACATTCAGAGCAGCCATTCAAGAAGACAGAGCATAACAAACATGGGAGAACAGGTGCACTGCAAAAACTGTCCACTTAACCAAGTTTTAAACTCTTATATCAGCCAAAAAAGTCTTTTTGATCTTGTTTTGAGACTGATTTACTAAACAAGAGCTGATTGTGTAAGAATAATAATCTTGTTTTCAGAATGTGTAAGATTATTTTTCTTGTTAATTTGAGTCAAAGTTTCAGACTAAGTCAAAATTTCTGCCAATGGAGTAAGAAAAATTTACTTGGTAAGATTCTTGAAATAAGAAAAAATTGAGTCAAATCAAGTATTTCAAGAATCTTACCAAGTAAAAATTTCTTACTCCACTGGCAGAAATTTTTGACTTAATTTGAGTCAAATTTTCAGACTAACGACAAATAATCTTACACATTCTGAAAACAAGATGATTATTCTTACACAATCAGTTCTTGGACCTGCAGGGACCTGTGGTTGTGTGTTTGAAACCCTCCCTGACTTCCTCCTCTCTGTCAGCTGTTGACCAGCAGCGCCGTGCACAAGTGGGGCACCGAGATCCACGAGGGCATCTACAACATGCTGATGCTGCTGGTGGAGCTGGTGGCTGAGCGGGTCAAGCAGAACCCTGTCCCTGTAACCCTGATGGGAGTCCTGACCATGGTGTGGCCCCCATCATCATCATCATCATCATCATCATAATCACACAGATTAGTGACATCATTGTTTCAGTTCGTCCTCCTCTAAGTGCTGTGTCTCTGCTCAGGCCCTGAACCCGGACAACGAGTACCACTTCAAGAACCGCATGAAGTCCTGCCAGAGGAACTGGGCCGAGGTGTTTGGAGATGAAGCCAACATGTTTGCTGTGTCTCCCAGTAACACCTATCAGAAAGTAAGAGTTGAACTGGTGCTGTGCTCCTGCTGCAGCAGAGGGTTGTCCTTCACACACCTGCTGCTCCTCACCTGGTTTCATGTTCACAGGAAGTTCAGGGACAAGTGAGCCAGTGTTCTCCTCAGCTTTGTGCAGGGTTCATGCAGGCTCTGAAAAAGTCTCCAATTTGAAAATCTAAATTTTAGGCCTAAAAAAGTCTTAAAAACACCAGATTTACATCCAAGCTCTTACATATAATTCTGTCAAGTCTTAATTTTTTACTTTTGATCATTCTGAGAAGTGTTTTCTGCAGAAATAAACAGATTAAAGTACCGTAATCACACAGTGAAGTGCTAAGTTTGCTACCGGTCTTGGTACGTGATTGAACTAGAAATCCTGAATAAGTGCAGGTAAAAAGCAGCACTGTTTACTTCCATGTTTTAGACCTTTTTTCCACTACAACCCCCTGCATGTGGTGACTTGTTCACCTGCACAAAGACACACAAAGTTCAGTCATGTCCACTGTTTGATGTTTGATCATGGGAACGTGTGTTTCCAGTGAGACTCAGCTTCATCTCAGTGATTCCTACACAGCAGTCAATATGAAGGTCTCATACATATGATGGTTCATTAAAATAATTTAGTGTTCTTGTATTAAAATTAAATATTCTTTAAAAGTGATAGCAATAAAAGGTTTTCATGTTAAAATGTCTGGGACCATTTGAATGTTTCTGTTTATCATCGGTTTGGTCTTTAAATGTCAGTCTTAATGGTCTTAAAAAGTCTTGAAAAGGTCTTAAATTGAACTTACTGAAAGCTGTATGAGCCCTGTTTGTGTGACAGAGCTGCTGGCCTCAGTGTGACTGACAGAAACCAAACCACTGCATGTGTGTGTGAGAACCAGCTGTCGTCATGTGCTGACTGATGCTGTGCTCTGTCTTTCAGGAGCCTCATGGCTGGCTGGTGGATTTAGTTAATCGAGTGAGTAATGAACGTGTTGTTTGCTGTGTTTTCTGCTGAATGTTTTCCATCAGCCTGACTTGTGTGATCGTTGTGTTTTTGTGTTACAGTTTGGAGAGCTGGGAGGATTCTCTGCCATCCAGGCTAAACTCAACTCTGAGGATATAGAGAGCTCAGTAAGAAGCCTGCTTGTTTCCTCCTCTTGGTGCAGGATGAGTTGTAAAAGTTGCTGTCAGGGTGGAGAGCACTGTTCACAGCCTTTCATGCAGGCAACACGTCAACATGTCACCCCCACCCCCTGCTTTCAGCTGCAGGATGCCTCTCAGTAACACTCAGCTGGTMTGCCATGGTTTAAATGCTCTGAGGRGTCCTTGTTCACCTGGGTGGAGCTGCAGCAGACCAGTGATTCCCTGCACACACTGTCCTTCACATCATCAGCATACTGGGAGGCATCACACAGGCTAATGTAGGCCTGTGTGGGAGCAGGGAGAGCTCAGCTAACCTAAGCACCGCAGAGACTGCAAGTGAAAGGACAAAAYCTAATGTGAAGGAAGCTCCACCCTCTGTGTGGCTGCCAGCAGGCTCAGTGTCCTCTGTGGGAGGAGTCAGGGTTACTGAGGACTGATCARACAAACAGGAAACACTCAGCCAGGGCTGCAACAGTCAATCCATAAAATTCATAAAAATCCATTATTTAAAGTGTTGGCAACAAATTTCATCATCAGTTCGTTGTGTCATGTGATTTATGCATCCGTCCATGTCGTGGAGATGTTTACGTCACCTGCAGAGCGTTGTCAATGCTGGCTGATCTAAATAAAGTTTAGGAAGAAAAAACTCTACCTGTAAAGATCCACCCTCTCTGACTCCAGTGAAAAGTAGAGACTTCAAACTTTAAACCAGTTTTTAAAATGTGTTCTTAGGACAAGTAGATCTGAAGATTTGATAAAAGTATATGTTACATTTAATTATTTTAAAAGGTGGTCTGATTTGATGCGTGTGTTGGGGGCGGGGCTAAATCCACCGTTTCCTCCTCCTCTCAGGTCAGAAGTATAAAAGCTCCAGTTTTTTCTCACCAAGGCTCAAAGTTATTTGTTGAGCAGAAAAAAGGTTCAAAATGAAGAAATAAAAACTAAAATAAAAAAGACACAGCAGCAGATCTGAGAAGAGGTCAGAACAATGTTTTAATCTGACAGAACCAACAAGAAGGAGGCAAATGATAATTAGAGAAAAATTATAAATGTTCAATGTAAATAAATTCTAATTATAATAAATTAATAGTTTTACATCTAAAAATCATATTTTAATCTATTTTCCTCATTCAGAAACTATTAAATGTCTGTTATGTTTCATGTAGGAGAAATACACATTT
>NW_013953282.1:123693-128159 GCF_001266775.1 Austrofundulus limnaeus
GTGTGTGTTGTACAGTGATGATGTGTGTCGTACAGTGATGATGTGTGACAAACAGTGATGATGTGTGACAAACAGTGATGATGTGTGATGATGTGTGACGTACAGTGATGATGTGTGACGTACAGTGATGATGTGTGTCGTACAGTGATGATGTGTGTGACGTACAGTGATGATGTGTGTCGTACAGTGATGATGTGTGTCGTACAGTGATGATGTGTGACAAACAGTGATGATGTGTGACAAACAGTGATGATGTGTGACGTACAGTGATGATGTGTGTGTCGTACAGTGATGATGTGTGTCGTACAGTGATGATGTGTGTCGTACAGTGATGATGTGTGACAAACAGTGATGGTGTGTGTCGTACAGTGATGATGTGTGTCGTACAGTGATGATGTGTGTCGTACAGTGATGATGTGTGACAAACAGTGATGGTGTGTGACGTACAGTGATGGTGTGTGACGTACAGTGATGGTGTGTGTCGTACAGTGATGATGTGTGACGTACAGTGATGATGTGTGACGTACAGTGATGGTGTGTGACGTACAGTGATGGTGTGTGACGTACAGTGATGGTGTGTGTCGTACAGTGATGATGTGTTGTGCAGCTCTGCTGAGCATCGTTTCAACCTGTTTCTGTCCATGTTTGACCTGACAACAGCACCGTCCTGTCATTGGCTGTGCTCTGGTTTTTATGATGACCACAGTGACGCAGCAGTTTGGTTTCTCTTGGTTTGTCACACAGCTCATGTTTTTCTACTTGTTTCAGTGTGTATCAGCTCTGGTCCAGCCTCTTGGTGTTTGTGCTGAGTACTTAAACTCCAGCCTGGTCCAGGTGAGCCAGCAGTCATGTGTTTATGATGATTTATAAATACACACAGGCATTGGAAGTTCCTTATGTTTTCTCTGGTGTTCTTGTTTTATTTGACAGATCTTATTTTTGTTACTCCAGTGACATTTTTCTCCACAGGACTCAAAGTTTCATGTTTTTTATTGTTTGATTGTTTATTTTTTCCTCTAGCCCATGCTTGATCCGGTCATACACAAGACCATCAAATACGTGCAGAACCTGGAGGAAAAGGACCTCAAAGATAAGGTAGACTCTTAGTTTAAAAGGTCTGGTGTAAAAAGTCCTCTGCTTGGTTAGAAAGTGCAGTAAAACAGCCACATGTTCAGTGATGAAGAACTGAGTGCAGAGCTGTAATAACAGGCCTTTCCTGAAGACCACTGTCAATAAACTGTCTGCTTGTGATTAATTAGTGTAACTGTGACACCAACATGTTATAAACGAGTCAACTGTCCTTCCATCCCAGCGTCTAGTGAGCATCCCAGACCTGCTGTCAGCCATCAAGCTGCTGTGCATGAGGTTCCAGAGGGAGTTGGTGGCTGTGGTGGATGACCTGAGGCTGGACACGCTGCTGCGCATGCTCAAAACCCCCCACTTCTCCACCAAGATGAACTCGCTCAAAGAGGTCCGCTGTCCATGGATTCTAGATTACAACTTGATGTTAACACCTTGGAGTTTACACCTTGTTGTTTACACCTCGATGTTTACACCTTGATGTTAACACCTTGTTGTTTACACCTTCGTGTTAACACCTTGATGTTTACACCTTTTTGTTTACACCTTGATGTTTACACCTCATTGTTTACACCTTGATGTTTACACCTTGATGTTTACACCTTGTTGTTTACACCTTGATGTTTTCACCTTGATGTTTACACCTCGATGTTTACACCTCAGTGTTTACACCTTGTTGTTTACACCTTCATGTTAACACCTTGTTGTTTACACCTTGTTGTTTACACCTCGGTGTTTACACCTTGTTGTTTACACCTTGATGTTAACACCTTGATGTTTACACCTCGGTGTTTACACCTTGTTGTTTACACCTTCATGTTAACACCTTGATGTTTACACCTCGCTGTTTACACCTTGTTGTTTACACCTTCATGTTTACACCTTGTTGTTTACACCTTTCTGTTTACACCTCGGTGTTTACACCTTGCTGTTTACACCTTGTTGTTTACACCTTGTTGTTTACACCTCGGTGTTTACACCTTGCTGTTTACACCTCGGTGTTTACACCTTGCTGTTTACACCTCGGTGTTTACATCTTGCTGTTTACACCTTGTTGTTTACACCTTTCTGTTTACACCTCGGTGTTTACACCTCGGTGTTTACACCTTGCTGTTTACACCTTGTTGTTTACACCTTTCTGTTTACACCTCAGTGTTTACACCTCGCTGTTTACACCTTGTTGTTTACACCTTGTTGTTTACACCTTGGTGTTTACACCTTGCTGTTTACACCTTGCTGTTTACACCTCGGTGTTTACACCTCGGTGTTTACACCTTGCTGTTTACACCTTGATATTTACACCTTGCTGTTTACACCTCGGTGTTTACACCTCGCTGTTTACACCTTGCTGTTTACACCTTGTTGTTTACACCTCGGTGTTTACACCTTGCTGTTTACACCTTGTTGTTTACACCTCGGTGTTTACACCTAGGTGTTTACACCTTGCTGTTTACCCCTTGTTGTTTACACCTTTTTTACACCTTGCTGTTTACACCTTGATGTTTACACCTCAGTGTTTACACCTTGCTGTTTACACCTTGGTGTTTACACCTCGGTGTTTACACCTTGCTGTTTACACCTTGTTGTTTACACCTTGATGTTTACACCTTGCTGTTTACACCTTGTTGTTTACACCTCGGTGTTTACACCTTGCTGTTTACACCTTGTTGTTTACACCTCAGTGTTTACACCTTGCTGTTTACACCTTGTTGTTTACACCTTGTTGTTTACACCTGGTGTATAGTCTTTTTGACATCTTTCTGTCTGTCAGGTTACTAAACTAATAGAAGAGAGCACCGTGTCTAAAACAGTGAAGAATGCCATCGACACAGATAAACTGCTGGACTGGCTCGTGGAGAACTCGGTCCTGTCAATAGCTCTGGAAGGTAGGAACAGACGGACTGGACCCTGCAACACATAAAACAGAAAGCAACACGTGTAAATATTTTCTGTCAGTCTGATAATGAGTGTGTGAAGCCTTAAATACTTTGTGTTTTAGGAAACATTGACCAGGCACAGTACTGTGAACGGATCAAGGGAATCATTGAGCTGCTGGGGAGTAAACTGTCTCTGGATGAACTCACCAAGATCTGGAGAATACAGGTACAAACTAAATCCTTAATAATGTCAAACATGTTTTGTTTTCGTCCTCTACAAACTGTTCATCAGACATGTCTGAAATGTGGAGGTGACCTGCCAGCAGGTAGTGATGTTTGTTGGGTTTTTCAGGCGGGCCAGTCATCAACTGTGATTGAAAACATTCATACAATTATTGCTGCTGCTGCTGTGAAGTTCAGCTTCGACCAGCTCACCCACCTCTTCGTTCTCATCCAGAAGGTGACGTTTGAACTGATCAGGAGTTTGAACTGAGAAGTCTTGAGTTGTGTTAAGTTGTGTGTGTGTTCTCAGAGCTGGGAGGTGGAGAGCGATCGTGTTCGTCAGAAGTTACTCAGTCTGATTGGGAGAATAGGCCGTGAAGCTCGCTCTGAAACCACCACAGGAAAGGTGTGTTGGTTTTATTTGTTTCATCACTAYCTGTTGTGTCTTTACACAACACAGTTTCTGGATTCTTCTTGACATGAAAACAAAACAACAAGCTCCAACCTTTCCAGCTTCATTATAAATGTGTGTAAGTGTCGAGCATGGTGTGTTTGTGTGTCTGTGGAGGTGCTGGAGGTGCTGTGGGAGCTGGCCCACCTCCCCACGCTGCCGACCAGCCTGGTTCAGCAGGCGCTGGAGGAACACCTGGGGATTCTGAGCGACGCCTATGCTGTCAAGGAGACAGTGAAACGCAGTTACATCATTAAATGTATCGAGGACATCAAGAAGGTGAGACAGAGCCGTCACAGTCTGGTAGGAAGTTCATGTTGCTGTTTTTACTTTGTTTACACACACATACATACATCAGGCAGATCTGGACCCAACACTGCAGAGACAGTGTAGCTGTGAACCTAACTCATTCATGTCCTTTATTCTTTATTACCTGTCAGTTCTGATTTAACTCTGTTTGACTCAATGACTGCACTTATATATAGAAAACAGTTATATACTGACAATACAATACACAACAGTACTATAATAAATACCTACATTGATTTTATTTTAAAATATACACATGTCCTTCAAATTTACAACATAGAGCCTACAATATATTTTAACTTTAACACATATAAAACACATACCGTATATATTAACAAATATAAAACACACACGTATATATATATTAACACATATAAATCAGACATATATACAGTATATTAACACATATATTAAAACATATAAAATTGATATGAAAATTATGTAAATACTCTATCTTACAGAACAACGAGCTCTGGTAAACTTTAAACATATTGCACATAGTAATATTCACTGACTAGTCTTAACAT
>NW_013953282.1:129104-148251 GCF_001266775.1 Austrofundulus limnaeus
GCCACTTTGTTAATAAAAAAAGACCCTGATCTTTTCAGACATGGGCTTTATCAGACCTGTGGTGATTTGCTGTTGATTCTGACTTTAGGCCATCAGCAGTAAATCTTTACAGTTCAACATAGAGTCCTAAACTAGTCCACATGTGGTAGTTGTCCCACTTGGACTGGTCTTCAATCATGTTTTAGTCTTAACACCTGATGCTGTCTGCTTCAGATAAACATTCACACAAAGATGACCATCCATCCATCCATCCATCCATCCATCCATCCATCCATCCATCCATCCACCATGTAGACCTGATTCTATCTTTCAGGGTCACTGGTGTCCACATCCAGCAGTCAGTGTGAGGGGACACCCTGGACATGTCTCCAGTCCATCACATAGAGACAAACAGCCATTCACTCTCTCACTCACACCCAGGAACCGTCCAGTACTCAAAGAAAACTCGTACTGGGAGAACATGCAAACTCTACCCAGGAAGGTCTCAGACCGGGATTCAAACTTGCAACCTTCTCAGTGTCAGATTGTAGACAGACAACAGTAGAACTCACTGCTGTGTTTCACAGTGAGACTGAACATTTCCACACAAAACTACTGTGTAGCTGTAAGAAAACCACTAACCATGGGACGGCATGAAATCATGATGGTATGACAACCTTGGGCAAAAATATCATGTATGACAGTATTATGATTACAGCTCTAAAATGTTTTATTTTCAAACTGGTATTTAAAACAAAAAGAGGATAAATTTCCTATTATTATATTAAACTTTAATTATCTTTGGAAGCTGTTTTAGATCACAGAGGTGTTAATGTTGAAATTTTATTTACCTGTGTGCATCTGTACTTATGATTTTTAGATTATCCTGATAAAGTTTAAATCTAATCTAGTAAGATAACTGCTTTTCCTCTGTTTTATTAGTTAAGACAAATCAGTGTATACTGCACAAATCTTTTTATTGAAGTAATGTATCATGTTGGGAGTTTTTGTTTTAAATTTCAGAAGGGTTTTTGACATAAAGATTATATAATTATATGCACACAGAAACAAGAAATCACAACTATGAATGTGTGTTTATGAACCACACATTCAGCTAACGAGCTGCTAAAGGAGGCATTCAGTTTTATCACCTTTCACTTAAAACTTGTCAAATACACAATCCAACAACTCCAAAACAAGTTTACAGACAAGTTGCAGACATCACTGATGTCTGATGCTAAAGTTAGCTCGTTCATTTGAAGATAGCATAACCTTTACCTGGAGCTGTGATCATGTTAGARGTGTTCCCTCCATGGTCCACATGGRCTTCATCTTTAAGGCATCCTAAGTATTTTCTTATAGCTGGATTTATTTTTTTAGCAGGTAAAAAGTTTGGGGAACTCTCTTCCTTCAGACATCACACAACCTGCAGAGCTGCTACCTGTCGGCACTCAGCAGCTCTGTGAGGGTGCACAGGGGAGGGGTCGCAGGGGTGAAGTCTGCAGCTGCAGACACCTTAGAAAAAATAAATAAAAAACACTTCTACTGCTTTAAATTTGATTGGTTTTTAAACCATGACTTTTTCCATATCACGGTTTACCATGAAAACTGTGTCCTGCCTAAAGGAGGCCAATGGAAAAAAACAGATTAATTTTGTTAGGGAGCATAAAGACTGGACTCTGGAGCAGTGGAAGGTCCTGTGGTCTGATGGGTCCAGACGGACCCTGATCCACACTGACCTTGGTCCAGACTGATGGGAGTATCAGTATAAGAAGAGAGGTAGGTGAAGGGATGCACCCACCCATCATGTTTAGTGCTTACTGTACCAGTCTGCAGGTGCAGGTGGTCTGGTCTAGGTCCACCAGCATCATGAGGTCAGCTGAATATACTGAATGAGCAGGTCAGTGGATTGGTTCAGCCATGTTCCACCATGACAAGGCCAGGATTCATCAGGCCTACACTGTGAAGGAGTGGTTCAGGGAGCATGATGCTACATTCACACTGAACGTGTTTTGAGCAGCAAAAGCACYCCCAATGCCTCAAGTTGGACGCTCTACTTTCAGACCGGGACAGAGACTAGAGGTGCGTCTGAAGAGGGAGGAGCGTCGTGGTTCTTTTCTGGTCTGTCTTTACTACGGTGAAATAAAGATAAAATAAAGAAAATGGCCAGTGCTGGGCAGCGCTAATTCAAAAATTAGCTCCGCAATTTCTAAAGCGCTTATGAAGATATTTAGGTCCACAACTTCAAAACCTGCTTATTGCATAGAAATATTAGAGGAAGCTAATTCTAAAATGCAGGTTCAATTTGACACGTTCTAGCTGGCTACAGTTCATTGCTGCCCACTAGTGGTGTATGAACCCTTGTGCAGCTCGTTTTACAACTGCCGAATGCTGGGGGTCTGATCTCCTGAAACACAACTTTGACTCCTGGGTGGACAAATTAAAAACGTTGTTGAGCGTTGCTCGGCTGATTCTTTAAAAAGTTGTTGAGGATTGCTATTTTGGCTGATTTTTTGTCTTTTTTTTTGTTTGTTGTAGATTTTTCATTAACATCAATAAAGTGATTTTAAAACACTGTTCATTGGAAAACTGAAGCGATGCATTCTGGGTACATGACGGACTGACGAGAAACGAAAGCACGGGGAACAGGAAACTAGTTTTCCCCCTTCAAAATAAAAGCTTGAATTTTAAAGTTTTTCATGTTTCCATTGGATTTTAAAGTTTTCCAGTTCACCTGAAACTCCTCAGACTGAAGAAGTCTCTTGGAGGAGAGAAGAAGAGCCATCCAGAGGACCTACTGATTTTTTCTTTGTGATTTTTGAGAGGCATCAGGACGTTTCCATGTAGCTGCAGCTGCTCCAGTTGACCACTAGATGTCAGTCTTCATCAGCATAAGTCTATAACCTCGTTGCTTCGACCAATCACTTCAAGTATTGAGCTCCAGCGTTAAACTTTATTTATTTTTTAAAAAGGAGCTCTGATTGTAAAGTAAAATAAATCAATACATACAAAATTTTAGTAAGGATTACAAACGTTAACTGTTTTAACTGGGACAGGGAGTTCTAAACACTGCCTTCCTGCTACGTAAGCAGACACAAAGCATTGTGGGAAATGTCTGTAAAATGTGGATCCCTGCTGGCTGCTGAATATTGTCTTTTGTAGTATGTTTATTATAATTTAACAGAAGCCATATGAGTCATTTAGATTGCTGCCAGCAAAAATACTTTGCAAAGCTGACCCAGTAAAATGAGAACGGACTGAACCGTGACCCAAAGCGACAGTCAGGAAGGATGTATACCTTCACAAAAATAGTGTTAAGCCTGGAGGGGAGCTGTTGGACAGATCAAGTGCGTTGTGAGTCCTGACAGCAATTCCTTCTGCTGTTCAAGATAATAACCGGTAGAAAATGAGTTATTAGTGGAACTGCAATTTAAATTTAAAAAGTGCAAATCCACTTATGAATTATAAAAATTAGCAAGACCGCTAAAGCGCAAACAAAATGTTCAGGTCTGCATATAGTGGATTTGCGCTTTAGCGGACTTGTGCCCACCACTGACAATGGCTTTGCTTTATTTACCAATGAGCGAGCAAACGTTGCGCACAACAGATAATAAATTCACCAGATGATTTGGAGGCGGTTTGTTTGGTTAGTTTCACTCCAGGAGCTGCGAGCTGATGGACTATTTTTCGTCCAGAGCTCAGTTTAACACCGTGGTCAGTTTAACGAGCTGCTGACCCACATCGGTGCTGATATCTCCAGCCAGAACATCAACTACAGATGGTCCATTTCAGCTAAAGAGCTCCTGTCCGTCTGTTTGTGGGCAACATTCAGGGAACTGTCACCTGGAAAAATCACGCTCTCTGATTGGTTGACACGGCTCGTCGAGCAGCAAAAATTCAGATTTTTTAACTTGGGCGTCGGCTGCTTTGGAAACTTCGCATGCATGGAAAACGATCTACTGCAGTGGTTACCAAAGTTGGGGTTGGGACCCACAATGGGGTCCCAAACATCAAGACAGGGTCCTGAAAAGACTTTCTGAATTATCTATATTAGAAAATAACAACTAACAACATTTTTTTGCCTTTTTTGTTACAAGAGTAAGGTTAGTGTACTTAAAGGATCCCTGATTAGTTGTAACATTAAACTTTATTTGATAAACATTTATTTTAACTGTAAAATAAAGACTGTAAAAATACTGTAGGATGTTTAGTTTTGTAAATTTCTAAAAATATATTTTAACATGGACTGGGCCATTTTATTTGCACACAAAGCATTCTGGGTAAATGATGACGTGGATAGGTCCTCGGTGTGAGCGAGCTATATCCACCCTGAAGGTTAATCTTGGACAATATCTGATGATGGACTCTTTTAAATGAAACCAGAGAGCGTTGACAGAGAGGAGAAGGTAGAAATGACTCAGCCTGGAACTGAAAATATGGATGGAGGACAACAGAGCTGCTTCATGGAAGAACAACCTCAGATTAGCCTGTTAGCCTTCGCGCTAGCGCCAACACTATATTGCCTTATATGTATTAGCTCGGTGCTAGCGCAACAAACAAGCTAACCTGTTGTCCTCCATCCATATTTTCAGTTCCAGGCTGAGTCATTTCTACCTTCTCCTCTCTGTCAACGCTCTCTGGTTTCATTTAAAAGAGTCGATCATCAGATATTGTCCAAGATTAACCTTCAGGGTGGATATAGCTCGCTAGCAGCCTCGCACCGAGGACCTATCCACYTCATCATTTACCCAGAATGCTTTGTGTGGAAATAAAATGGCTCCGTCCATGTTATTATAGATTTTTAAAAATTTACAAAACTAAACATCCTACAGTATTTTACAGTTTTTAATTTACAGTTAAAATTTATGTTTACTAAATAAAGTCTAATGTTACAACTAATCAGGGATCATTTTAAAATGGACAGAAATAGCACAATGAATATTGTTACTATGCTCTTTTTTTTTACTTGAAAACAATATTTATGATCCAACAACAGTTGGGGGCTCAGGTCTGATATTTTAAGGGTCACAGGCTGAAAAGTTTGGGAACCACTGCTCTATTGCATCTACCGCTTCATTAAACGCCACACTAAATGGACTTGACGCACCGCGAGACCCCTAGAGGCGCATCTAGCGTAGACTTTTCTTATAAACCGGCTGCTCCTGCAGCTCAAAACGTGTTTGGTGTGAACGTAGCAGGAGACTGGACTGGACACAATCCTACAAAGCTGCCATTCACTGTGTATTCTGACACCTGTCAGTCAGAACCTGTTTCAGCAGTTTGAGCCTTCGCTACATGCACCAGTGAGGCTTGACCACCCATAGCTCTGCTGTCGGACCACCAGTTTTCCTTTCTCTGATCAGTTTTGGTAGTTGCTGCAGTGGTCATAATGTTATGGCTAATAGATGTATGTAGAGTGTTGTAGAGTGAAGCTATGCATGCTTTGTCCTCTTCTGTTTTCTCCGTGGTGCTCAGTGGTGCATGTAGTTGTCACCAGTAAACATGTATTGTGTTTTTTTGCTCTCATACATGACCTGTTGAAAACTGCTGTGTCATGCTTTTAACATCATACAGTAAACACTAGCTTGACTGCAGCCACATGTACCATGTGCCAGCTCCACACATCTCTCATGTCATTGGGTGTGAACACAGATATGTACCAGTGTCTCCCTTCAAATGAAATGTGTGTCTCTAGACCCACACTCAGGAGGACATTAGAGGCAGCAACAATCAAACCTCATTTCATATTGGCACTTGGGGCAAGAAGAAATCTAATTCTTTGGCTAAAGTAAGAAAGTAGTCTCATATGATCCTGTTGACCCATGTGTGTCTAATCTCGCTGCTTCCTGCCTGCCACTCAATCTTGGAGGAGGGTTCAACCACAAAGGGCTTTCTTTGGTCACAGATTGATAATTTCTCAGATGATTGCAACATGAGGTAATTTATCCAGCTGTGTGTTAATCTTCTGCTTGCCTAACTAAAGAGGGTTTTYGCTCTTCTCGTGTCTACACCTTGCTGTTGATCTGTTCTGGGTGACAGCTTTCTGATGAGTGATCTAGTAGCCCAATAAGGGGGTCAGTTTTGGTGGAAGTGCTCAGAACCATGGATACCCTAAAGAAGCACGTTTGAATCCTGTTAATGTCTGAAGAAGTGCTCTGTATCCCTGGCTCTGACCTGTTTTTCTCAAAGCTTTTACTTCAAAACTGTCAGGTCTGTGATGGAGCCTTCTAATCAAATGATTTAAAGGCCCATCATAGAGCTTTGGTTTCAGAGCATGTCTTCTTCTTCTTTTTGTAATTGCACAAATATTACCTGTTGTCTGTCTCAACAGGCTTCTCAGCAGAGCGTTCCTCAGGCCGTCTGGGTTGTTCCRGCCCTCCGACAGCTGCACGAAATCACTCGTTCTTTCATCAAGCAGACCTACCAGAAACAGGACAAGGTAGGACAAACACTGAGGATGTGAAGGAGCTGCTCCACACTCCACGATGCTACGATAACTGTTTCCTGTTTCACCACAGAGCATCATCCAGGACTTAAAGAAGAACTTTGAGATCATTAAGCTGATCACAGGGTCTCTGGTGTGCTGCCACCGCCTGGCAGTGACGGCTTCAGGCAATAACGGGCTCTCCTGCTCCACTCTGGTGGACGGCAGGTACACCTACCAGGAGGTTAGTCCCTGTTTACTGTGTTTCATCTGAAGCTTCTTATTGTTGGACTTTATGACACATGAAACATCTCTGTGCAGTATCTGGACAGTCACCTGCGCTTCCTGGCCTTCTTCCTCCAAGAAGCCAGCCTCTACCTGGTGTGGAACAGAGCCAAGGAGCTCTGGGAGTGTCTGGTGTCCGGGCCGGACGTTTGTGAACTTGACCGTGAGGTATGAAGACATTTGATGCTAAATGAAACCTTGTCCTCACCCTGTTTCTCTAAATGACTGCTCAGGTGGAACGCACACAGACCCCTCCTCCTTTTAATGTTTCTGTAAAGTCATCTGTTTAAAATAAGTTTACCACTAAACCAGTTAGAAACAAGCTGAATATTTCATTGAAAGTGCAGCTCTGTGGAGAGATTGTTTGGTGTTTCTGTTGTAGTATCAGAGGAAAACATTCAGTTACCATATGATCCTTAACACAGGTGCAAGCTGCTGTCTGCTGCAGAACACCTGTCATGTTTTACTGGGTTTATGGGAGTGAGAGGCAGATTCAGTTTGTTCTGATTTAATCTGAGTTGCTTGGTGTGACACCAAGTGGTCACCTAAYGTTGGGTTGGACAAAATCCCACTGTGTGCAATTAATAATGAGAACAACTATTGCCAGTTATCATTTGGCCATGAATATGATTAGTGCTGCGGGGCGGACTGACCTGAGATTCCCCAGTAGTCCACTGGGTGGCACTCTTCTCTTTCCTCTTCTAATCCAAATAACTTCCTGCTCCAAGTCCTCACTCTGTCTCAGAACATTTCTTCCTCCATCTCTGCCTTTGAGCTTCCTCCTCTCTCTGCAAAGGTTCATGCTCAAATATCACCTCATTGTTTTACTCACTTTATTCTTTTATTTTAAAAAAGGGATCAGTCTTTGGTAGAGGTGGGATATTGACTCCCTCCATTGCACTAGGGGGCTCTAAAGGTTCTTTACTTCTGCTCTGAAGGACTTTGTGTAAAACTGGAAGTAATATTGCCAAAAATCAATTGTCAAGTGATTTTAAATGAAGCAAACATAGAGAAAAAAATAATAAATAAATTGAGAATCCTTCTACATTTGCAGTTAAAGGAACAGTAGCTGCATTTCCAACAAATGTGCGCAAAACTTTATCAATATTCTGTTAATTAAAAAAACACAGTTTCACAACTACAGTGTTTCCATTAAGTAAGAAATGTTATTAAAGTCACGTGAATACGTTTGTTGTCATGATAAGTCATTACAAACATGGCAGCGATGGATGTAAACACACAGCATGTTGCTACCACGACACTAGCGCTCATCATCAGAGGAGACGTCGGCGTCTTTTATCGAGGCTTTCCAGCGACAAGTCCCTACTTGGGAGCGGCTACGTATGCTGTGTTTTTGGGAAATTGTAGTCGCTGAGTTTACTATTTTATACTACTTCTGTGATATTACTACTACTTCTACTTCCTGTTATCTTCTTCATCATCGTCTTTTTCACCAGTAGAAACAGACGGTTGTTGATCATGTGACTCCTGTGATGTGAAAAAACTTTCCATTGTAGTTTTGTGAAAAACACCAATTTAGATACGACTGAAAAACCACCTCATCCTAGAGCAAAAACATTTTGTCAAAAAACGTAAGTTATTTCGAAATTGACGTGTTTCCATTGAGCAAATTTGTTTTTGAAATTCTAATTTGCGCTAGGGATGCAAGTTATTGAATAATGGATTGATCCAAGGTTGATTGYTCTTATGGATCGACTAACGATTAATTGATAAGCGGCCATTTTCCTAAAAACCTAACATTTCTCTTGAATTAAGAGTCTTTCTGTAACGTGAAGGGCTAATTTTGTACACTAAATAAAAACGTACTGTATTTTAACAATTCATTGTGCCAGCTGTGTGAGTAAACACTGACTGAATGAATAGAAAAATGTGGATTTCTCTCACATTATTAAATTTGGACATATTTACAAAATATAACAAYACAGGAATCTGTTAAGTTGCTTGTTGAAAAAAATAGTAATAAAATGAGTAAAACACTTACGTAATCCATCCTGAAGATGAAAAACTTATTTAAACACAGGGTAATATTTAAAGATTGACTCAAAAACAAACTAAGAACATAATAAAATTTCTCTGAAAGATGTGAGATACAAATGAGTACTGGCAATAGTTTGTTTGTTTGTTTGTTTGTTTGTTTACACTCCATCTTAGCTGGGCTGCTGGACATGTCATGATCTGGCATCAGTTACTATTTATTAGATTGGTTCACTGGCCGGGTTATGTCACACAGATTAGATTAACTTCATATTTTTAACGACTGTAATGTTTTTGTTTTGTTTTGTTCTTTCACACYAGTTAAACTCAACGAGAGGAAGCTAACATTAGCCACAGTTAGCTTACCGTTCTGTCGTCCTGCTCTCTTGTTTTAAGCATCATAGTGCTGGATACTCTGGCACAGCCTTCAGTACTTTTCCTTGGGATTTGGTATGGTCCATTATTATTGTTGTGTCGCAAATAAAACTAAATAAGACTCGTGCGTTTGCGTTCCCACCCACATTATTGAGACAGCTTTCTGCTGCTCAGTTCAACTGGACCGGGGTAGAGCAGCAGCGCGCTCTGCTGGATGAAGTCAAAACTACACCGAAATATGGTTTAAATGACGTTTTCAATTAATCGAATGGAAGAAACTTTAATCTAATAAACCATTAATCAACAATTAATCGTAAATCGATTAATTGTTTGCATCCCTAATTTGAGCATTTTCATGGTCAATGGCAATGCATCTAGTGTTTAACATTTAGGCATATCTTTTAGCAGAACTTAAGACAATCACCATTAAACACGATCAAAACACACGTAATCATTAAAAAGAAGTTGTTGGATTATTTTTACTTTAGAACAAGCTGTTCATATGTACATGGGTGCTGGTCGACACTGCCATGTTTCTACAGTAGCTCAGAAAGGACAAACAAAGGGCTAGGAAAATCAAGAACTGTTTGTGTTGTGAAGATGAACTAGGCATTGCATTAGACCTCAATGAGAAATAAGAAATGATCATTTTACATATCACATTTCCTAAATTTCTAATGAAATGGATCCTACCACTGCCATTAGACATCATGTTCAGGAGTATAGAAGATTTATAGATTTATGACACCTGATGACCACCGTAGAGACTCTGTTGTGTTTGGAGGACTTAGTTTGGCTTCAAAGTAAGAAAAGGGGGCTTTGAGGGAAATAGGTTGGGAACCACTGCAATAAACTACAAAACTCAAACACAGTAAACATAGATCTAACATCTCATCCCTCACTCCAGCTCTTGTCTCTATTGCTGCCAAACTTGACTCAACTTTCATCTCTTTTTTATTTTCTTCTTCCTGTACATGTTTTGTCACTCATCAAATAATTTCAGGGGTTAGTCAGAAAGAAGTTTAGTGGTTTTATGTTTGTTCGGCAGGGAGGAGGTGGAACCAGAGGGTGGATTGAGGTGTTTTTTTGTTTTTCAATGCCTCCTGCTGCACCATCTTTCAAATATGATGAACATTAAAAACAACATGTGCTGTAAATTATTTATCATAATTCTGGTTTTACTTGGTCTGTCAACACTGTTTAAGAACTGTGTATAACTTGAAGTCTGGACTTTTGTCTCAGACTGGGACAGATTGAGTGAGCCTATATTTCCCACAAGAGTGATTTTACATCACTCTAGTGGAAAACTCTAGTGTAAATCACTAGTGTAAATCACTCTAGTTGGAAACTACTGTAAATCACTAGTGTAAATCACTCTAGTGTAAATCACTAGTGTAAATCACTCTAGTGTAAATCACTAGTGTAATCACTAGTGTAAATCAATGTAAATCACTAGTGTAAATCATTTGTAAATCACTGTAAATCACTAGTGTAATTCACTAGTTTAAAGTAATGTAAATCACTCTAGTGTAAATCATTTGTAAATCACTGTAAATCACTCTAGTGTACTTCACTAGTTTAAATCAATGTAAATCACTAGTGTAAACCACTATAAATCAGTAGTATAAATCACTAGTGTAAATCAATGTAAATCACTAGTGTAATCACTAGTGTAAATCACTCTAGTGTAAATCACTAGTGTAAATCACTCTAGTGTGAATCGCTCTAGTGTGAATCACTAGTGTAAATCACTGTAAATCACTCTAGTTTAAGTCACTCTAGTGTAATCACTAGTTTAAATCACTCTGGTGTAATCACTAGTGTAAATCACTCTAGTGTAAATCACTAGTGTAAATCACTCTAGTGTAAATCACTAGTGTAAATCACTCTAGTGTAGTGTAATCACTAGTGTAAATCACTCTAGTGTAATCACTAGTGTAAATTAGTGTTGTGTAAATCACTAGAGTAAATTATTCTAGTGTAAATCACTAGTGTAAATCACTGTAAATCATTCTAGTGTAAATCACTCTAGTGTAATCACTAGTGTAAATCACTCTAGTGTAATCACTAGTGTAAATTAGTGTTGTGTAAATCACTAGAGTAAATTATTCTAGTGTAAATCACTAGTGTAAATCACTGTAAATCATTCTAGTGTAAATCACTCTAGTGTAATCACTAGTGTAAATCACTCTAGTGTATATCACTCTAAATCACTCTAGTTTAAGTCACTCTAGTGTAATCACTAGTGTAAATCACTCTAGTGTAAATCACTAATGTAATCATTAGTGTAAATCACTGTAAATCATTCTAGTGTAAATCACTCTAGTTTAATTACTGGTGTAAATCACAAGTATAAATCACTCTAGTGTAGTGTACTCACTAGTGTAAATCACTCTAGTGTACTCACTAGTGTAAATTTCTCTAGTGTAATCACTAGTGTAAATTACTCTAGTGTAAATCACTCTAGTGTAAATCATTCTAATGTAGTCACTAGTGTAAATCGCTCTATTGTAAATCACTCAAGTTTAAATCATTAGTGTAAATCTCTGTAAATCATTCTAGTGTAAATCACTCTAGTTTAATTACTAGTGTAAATCACTCTAGTGTAATCACTAGTTTAATTACTAGTGTAAATCACTCTAGTGTAATCACAAGTGTAAATCACTAGTGTAAATCACTAGTCTAATCACTAGTGTAAATCACTCTAGTGTAAATCACTAAATAATTCTAGTGTAAATCGCTCTAGTTTAATTACTAGTGTAAATCACTAGTATAATCACTAGTGTAAATCACTGTAAATCATTCTAGTGTAAATCACTGTAAATCATTCTAGTGTAAATCACTATAATTACTAGTGATTTACACTAGTAATTAAACTAGTGTAAATCACTAGTTTAATTACTAGTGTAAATCACTCTAGTATAATCACTAGTGTAAATCACTCTAGTATAATCACTAGTGTAAATCACTGTAAATCACTAGTGTAAATCACTGTAAATCACTAGTGTAAATCACTAGTGTAAATCACTCTAGTGTAAATCACTAGTGTAAATCACTGTAAATCACACTAGTGTAAATCACTAGTGTAAATCACTGTAAATCACACTAGTGTAAATCACTAGTGTAAATCACTGTAAATCACTCGGGGTTAATCCTTATTTAGTTTTTTGCCATTATCCCACACTCCTAACCCATGAGGTTGTTCATTAACTTACTGTTTGCTACAGCTGCTCTCTATCTAATGTATAATGTAAGTAGTTCATAAGTTCTGCACTAAAGGTTGATATTTTTTGTACATTTAGATGTGTTTTGAGTGGTTCACTAAAGGACAACATGACCTGGAGAGTGACGTCCAGCAGCAGCTCTTTAAGGAGAAAATCTTAAAACTGGAGCCTTATGAGATCACTATGAACGGTGAGAGACTGTGTGTGTTTATGCCAACAGTTCACAAATGATTGAATATTTGACATGGCAGTAACGTGTTTAAAATGTGCCTCAGGTTTTAATTTGTTCAAGACTTTCTTTGAGAACGTCAATCTGTGTGACCACCGTCTGAAGCGTCAGGGAACTCAGCTGGTGAGTCCTCGTTCACGTTCTGTGTTTCTGATATGATACATGTTGTATAAAACCTTTAACATATCATATGCTGTCATTAGTGTGTGGAGCGTCTTGACCTGGCGGGGATGGATTTTATTTGGCGCATCGCCATGGAAACCCCTGATGAAGAGATAGCCAATGAAGCGATCCAGCTAATAATCACATACAGCTACACCAACCTCAATCCTAAAATGAAGAAGGTTTGTTTATGTCTACCCATATACATTATTATATACATAATATACACACACGTGTATATTCTTACATTAACATGTTTTATGTAAAATCACATGTGTATATTCTTATATTAACATGTTATTAAGTTAAATCACACGTGTAAATTCACATATTAACATGTTTTTAAGTTAAATCACATGTATATTCTTATCTTCTTGCAGGATTCTGTCWCTTTGCACAAGAAGTTTATAGCTGATTGCTACAAGCGTCTGGAGGTATGCACCTGATTTATGATGGGAGTGTTGTCGTTGATAAAAACCAAGCCGTAGCAGCTCATCTCTGTTCCCCTCTCCTCAGGCTGCCAGCTCGGCCCTGGGCGGGCCCACTTTAACCCACGCCGTTACCAAGGCCACCAAGATGCTGACGGCCACTGCCATGCCCACTGTGGCCACATCTGTACAGTCACCTTCCAGGTACAGAGGGGGGTTTGGGTAAGAACAGACTTACTAACCTTATTATCACCTTTGTTTTCTCACATCCTTTATTTATTCCTGATAACAGTTTTAAAGTCTGTTAACTGGAAGTCTCACAGAAACTCTCGTGTTGATTTGTAGGTCCACAAAGCTGGTGATAATTGAAAGACTGTTGTTATTGGCTGAACGTTACGTCATCACTATAGAGGTATTTGACTGCACCATATGTAGGATTCAAGTGGTCATACATGTCATTATTTTAGTGTCCTTTAGTCAGAATGTGGTGTTTTTTCACAGTAAAGCTGTTGTTTTTGTTGTTTTTGTGCTCCTGTTCAGGACATGTACTCATTTCCTCGCACTATCCTACCTCATGGGGCCTCGTTTAACGGACACCCCGTCACTCTTCACATCACCTATGAGTCAACCAAAGACACGTTTGCTCTGGAGGTATTCCTGGTTTCCTGTAGTGTTTTGTGTTTATTTGATGATGTGATTGTGTGTGTGTAGAGGAGCTGACTGTGTGCTGTGTGTCCTGCAGACCCACAGTAATGAGACCATAGGAAGCATCCGCTGGAAGATCTCAGAGCATCTGAGCTGTCCAGTAGATAATGTCCAGATCTTTGCTAACGACAGCATGGTGAGTGTTCCTGACTCGGCTCCTCTCTTGGTTTTACCTTAGTCTTCTGAGCTCTACGTTGAAGAGTGTCGTTTCTGTCCTGACTTCCTGTTAGCTGACCATGAATCGGGACCAGAAGCTGCTGTCCCAGCTGGGCTTCAGTGATGAGCAGACCCTGACGGTGAAGAGCTCAGGCACTGGCACTCCTTCAGGCAGCTCAGAGTCCTCAGCCTCGGCCTCCAGCAGTTCCAGCTCTGCCGTCTTCAACTCTGCCTACGCCTTGGAGCAGGTATTACCTTAAGTCATGACTGTGCATCTTACTGAGCGTGAGCCCAGTCCAGGTTCTGATGTGTCCCTGTCTGTGAGCTCAGGAGAAGTCTCTGCCTGGGGTGGTGATGGCTTTGGTCTGCAACGTCTTTGAGATGCTTTACCAGCTGGCTAACTTGGATGAGCCCAGGTGAGACGGTAGTTTTCATGTTGCATCTACCATGAAGATGTCCTGATGTACTGTTTACTTCATCTAAGTGTAAAATCTAACCCTTACACAGTGATTGTGTCGGGACTGAAGGACTTTTCTTTATCATTTGGTAACTAACAGAATCACTCTTCGTGTGAGGAAGCTGCTGCTGCTGATTCCAACAGATCCTGAAGTGCAAGATGCTCTCGACAACTTTGTCCCCAAAGAATCCAGCGTGTGGAGCCACCAGGTGCCTCTCAATGACTCGTGAAGCTCTCCCCTTTCTCACATCTGCTGGTCTAACCATGGTCCTTGTACAGGGCTCCTGTGGGTCCTTAAAAACTCTGAAAGGGCTCTGAATTCATCAAATTYAAAATAAGGCRTTCATTAGCCTTAAAATGTCTTAAATCAACCTTTCAGAGGTCTTAAATCAACACAAGTTGTAATTTGTCTCAAGTATTAAAATAATTAGTGACTTTATTTACTTTTAAAATGATGTACTGAATGCCTCTCACAGCTAGTGTTAAAATAAACATTTGAGTAAAATAATAATGATAATAATAATGATAATAATAATGATAATAATAATAAAACATTTTATTTATAAAGCGTCTTTCAGGACACCCAAGAACACTGTCCAATAGAAAGAAACTGACAGTGGTGGGCACCAGTCCYCTAAAGRACAAATCCYRTAATMYKYGACCTAAATAMTTRGTTTGTACTTTAGCGGTTTTACTAATTTTTATAATTCATAAGCAGATTTGCACTTTCTAAAATGAAAAAGCAGTACCACTAATAACTAATTATCTACCAGTCATCATTATGTTGAACAGCAGAAGGTATGACTGTCAATGAATCACAACACATGTGATCTATCCAACAGCACCCCTCCCAGATAAACACWCTTATTGTGAAGGTATACATCCTGCTGACTGTTGCTTTGGGTCACGGTTCTGATTTCCCACAATGCTTTGTGTCTGCTTACGTAGCAGGAAGGCAACAGCAAKAACAGTAAACGTTTGTAATCCATACTAAAATTTTGTATGTATTGATTTATTTTACTTTATAATCAGAGCTCCTTTTTAAAGAATAAAGTTTAAACGCTGGAGCTCAATACTTGATGTAATTGGTCGAAGCAATCAGCCAACGGGGTTAGACAGACATCTAGTGGTCAACTGGAGTAACTACATGGAAAACTTTCGTTTCCCGTCACAAATCAAATCCGTCATGTACCCAGAATGCACCTCTTCAGTTTTCCAATAAACAGTTTTAAAATTACTTTATTGATGCTTCTTTAATGAAAAATCTACACTAAACAAAAGAAAAAGACAAAGAAGCAGCTGAACTAACAATCCTCAACAACTTTTTAATTTTTACACCAGGAGCTAAAGGTCTGTTTCAGGAAATCACATCCCCAGTAATCAGAGGTTGTAGGATTAAGTTGTAAAAGAGTTCATACACCACTAGTTGGCAGTGTTGTACATATATTGTACATGAATTGTTGTCAGCTAGTAAGTGTCAAATTGAACTTGTGCTTTAAAATTAGTTTCTGCTAGTTTTACTATGACATAAGCACTTTTGAAGTTGTGGACCTAAATATTTTCATAAGAGCTTTAGAAATTGCAGAGCTAATTTTTGGATTAGCGCCGCCTACCACTGGAAATAAATGTAGATACATTGAATATATATATACAGTATATACTTTGTTGTGAAGTTAGTCTTAAATTTCATTTGAAGTGTTGTTAAAAAGTCTTAAACTGAAGGAGCGTTAAGCTGTAGAAAGCCTGTTGTAAGAACAAATGAAGAACTAATCCATTGTTTGAGCACACAGTTTGCTGTTTCAGCTCACGGCTGTGACTTCTCTCTGCAGAAGACACTGTTCACCCTGGGCCAGGGTGCAGGCTCTCGTTCTCCTTCTGTTACCCCCAAGCAGCAGCATCAGCCCAGCGCTGCGTCCATCCTGGAGTCTCTGTTRAGGTCGTCAGCTCCTGGCATGTCTACATTTAGAGTGCTGTACAACCTGGAGGTGTGTGTTGGTCCCAGCTCAAACTGAAGCCATCCTGTCACATCTGTGCTCTAACTGAAGTCTTCCTTTCTTCCTGCCTGTCAGGTACTGAGTTCAAAGCTCATGCCAACATCAGATGATGAGATGGCAAAAACAAGCAGCAAGTCTTTCTGTGAGAACTTCCTGAAGGCAGGAGGCCTTAGGTAAAACCAGAGAACTGAAACAGACCCTGTGAACATGGGCAGTTTTCTGCTGAGGCTCAGTAGAGCCCAGGATACATGTGTGTCATGTTTCCTGTTTGAAATGCCTGACAGTGTCTCTGTGCCTCCACAGCCTGGTGGTCAACGTCATGCAGAGAGACTCCATCCCCTCTGAAGTGGACTACGAGACCAGACAAGGAGTCTACTCGATCTGCCTTCAGTTAGCCAGGTGCACACATTACATTTCTACTAACAACACTCACAGACTCACAATCCCTCTGACCCCAGGCTCAGGCAGGCACAAACGTTCATA
This sequence comes from Austrofundulus limnaeus, assembly GCF_001266775.1. NCBI lineage: Eukaryota > Metazoa > Chordata > Actinopteri > Cyprinodontiformes > Rivulidae > Austrofundulus > Austrofundulus limnaeus. The sequence continues at coordinate 146,001 of NW_013953282.1, forward strand.
TCCAAAGGACCTGGTCTACCTGGTCCAGGTGGGCCGGGTCTAGGGCCGGAGGATAGGAGGAAATATCACCCAGCTGGGCCCTTGCTCGACTGTGAAGATTGGATAGAAGTGAATGTGGATGGTCCAGCTCAGAGATGGCCAGTCCTGGTCCTGGAGGGCTGCAGCCCTGCATGTTGTTCTGCAGCTGCACCAGGAKACCTGCTCCAGATCTGGACTGAGTGGTTAAGACCAGTCTGTATCCTGATGGTGATCAGATCACCACCACATGCAATCATTTGTTCTTTATGAAAACGTCAACAGTTCCTGAACATGTCCTGAAGATCTGTTGTAACATTTACAGTGATCCTGTGAACAGACACACTGACACAACTGAAAACATCAGCTCCTTCTGTCTGGTAATAAGTCAGGGGCGGAGCCAGGGGGTGGCCAGGGGTGGCCATGGCCACCACAGACAAATCTTTGGCCACCCTGCTGTACACAGCCCTTCCACAGTGAAACAACCTTCAGGGGTGTAATAATCCTCCTGAACAGTTGGTGGCAGTGTTTAACAGTTTGAAACATCACCATGCTCTATGACTGAAGAGTAATGACAAGGAAGTGATGTTTTCTTTATATACAGAATATATAGTAGTAGTAATTTATTTGTTTCATTTGTAATACAAAATTAACAAAGTTCAAAAAAACATACAATCAAAATGAAATCAAATGAAATGAAAGGCAGCAGAAGAAGAATAAATCTTATAATATCTGCCTCTTTTTATACCTAAAATATGTTCAAAAGAAAAGTAAAATACAATAAAAATTCAAAACAACTTACAACACTTAAAAATGAACTAAAAACAAAAATTAAGACACCAACTCAAACAACAATTAACATGAATTCACTTATAATTCTCCATATTTCTTCAGAATACTATTTTTATCATTCTCTTCAATAAATACAAGGTTCTGACATTTTTAGCCTCATTTATATGCTTCATTATTTAAGCCTATGTAATCTGACTTATGGTGTCAACTTTTGGATTTATGGTGACAAATGTTTTTGTACATGTAAAACACAGTGTCGTGTGATGTTCTGAAGGCTGCATGATGATCTGTGTTTGGTTAGGAGTAGACCGATCACTAAATCAGAAAAAGTGAAACACCGCTCTTCACTGTTGGTTATCAATATTACAAATGTTCATTGAGTATTAATATTAGTTTTAAACATGCAGTAGAAGGTCATCATTATTTGTCACAATGACATGTTAACAATTAAAAATAAATCAATAAACAATATAAAAGTAAAAACCACCCCCAAAGTCACTGGATATGATAAACTGTGTCACATTAATTAGTCTTATCTCAGCTGTAGCAGTGAGTTTAAAAACAGGATGATGGAACCAGTTCCATGAAGAATCTGTCTCTGAAATAATTAAATCAAGTATTCATTTATAGGTAAAAGTATGTTTAACAACCTGGTAAAATACACCAGAATGCAGAAAATGGCATCTATATTGTTCAAAATTTTCTGAGGGAGGACCCCCAGACCCCCCAACAGTGCCCCCACCCTTTAAAAAGGTTCTGACACCATGTTTATAAGGTGGTCACTGTCTGTATGAGGACATAAGAAAATGAACAAAACACCAAGATCTGAAGAAACTTTCAACTAAAAAATTTATTTTCCTGGTCACCCCTGTGTGAGTAGTGGTCCCAGTCCACCCCTGTGAGAGTAGTGGTCCCAGCCTGAGAAAAGTGTCTGACTCCACCACTGTAATAAATCTGCATCATTTAGTCTTCAGTCCAGTGTCTCCAGTGGTAAAGGTTGCCTCTCACAGAAAACCAGCTTTAGTTAAAGGAACAATGAATCAAAGTCAGGAGGTTTTTCTGTTTAATTAGAAAAAAGAGCAGATTGTCATGGGTTTGATTTGTCCTCGTGTTGAATTAACCTGTTCTGATTAATCTTTAGGTTCCTCCTGGTTGGTCAGAGCATGCCTGCAGCGCTGGATGATGATGTCATCAGGGACGGCGAGGCGCTGTCCTCCCGGCCCTTCCGTAACACGGGGCGTAGCGGGCGACAGCTGTCTCTGTGCGGGACTCCAGAGAAGTCGTCCTGCAGACAGATGTCCCTGTCTGAGCGCTCATCCATACGAGTGGAGGAGATCATTCCTGCTGCTCGAGTGGCCATTCAGGTCCTGTCTGTCATGACTCAGCTGTTTCTCCTGTCTGTCATGACTCAGCTGTTTCTCCTGTCTGTCATGACTCAGCTGTT
>NW_013953282.1:149673-151970 GCF_001266775.1 Austrofundulus limnaeus
TCCTGTCTGTCATGACTCAGCTGTTTCTGCTGTCTGTCATGACTCAGCTGTTCTCCTGTCTGTCATGACTCAGCTGTTTCTCCTGTCTGTCATGACTCAGCTGTTTCTCCTGTCTGTCATGACTCAGCTGTTTCTCCTGTCTGTCATGACTCAGCTGTTTGTCCTGTCTGTCATGACTCAGCTGTTTGTCCTGTGTGTCATAACTCAGCTGTTTCTCCTGTCTGTGATGACTCAGCTGTTCTCCTGTCTGTGAAGACTCAGCTGTTTCTCCTGTCTGTCATGACTCAGCTGTTTGTCCTATCTGTCATGACTCAGCTGTTTGTCCTGTGTGTCATGACTCAGCTGTTTCTCCTGTCTGTCATGACTCAGCTGTTTCTCCTGTCTGTGATGACTCAGCTGTTTGTCCTGTCTGTCATGACTCAGCTGTTTGTCCTGTGTGTCATGATTCAGCTGTTTCTCCTGTCTGTGATGACTCAGCTGTTTCTCCTGTCTGTCACGACTCAGCTGTTCTGTCTGTCATGACTTAGCTGCTTCTCCTGTCTGTGATGACTCAGCTGTTTGTCCTGTGTGTGATGACTCAGCTGTTTGTCCTGTGTGTGATGACTCAGCTGTTTGTCCTGTCTGTCATGACTCAGCTGTTTCTCTTGTGTGTGTCATGACTCAGCTGTTTGTCCTGTGTATCATGACTCAGCAGTTTGTCCATCAGAGGATGTGTCTGTGCTGAGGAACATTGTCTGTTCTGTCTCTTGTGCAGACCATGGAGGTGAATGACTTCACCTCCACTGTAACCTGCTTCATGCGTCTAACCTGGGCGGCTGCAGCAGGACGGTTGGATCTGGTCGGCAGCCCACAGCCAATCAGAGAGACCCACAGCTCCCTGCTGCCACAAGGGGTCCGCACCCGAGTCAGCAGCACCGGTACGTGACGAGCCCTGAGCGTTTTAGTTGTGATCTGTTTAGTGCAGATGTTTTTAGACGTTGTCCTGTTCCTGAAAGTAACACACATGCTGTGCAGGAAGTAACTGCAGCTCCAGCAGTGAGGGTGAGACCACACCCACAGCACTGCATGTTGGGATATGTGTCCGACAGCAGTACGTCTCCACCAAAGACGCCATCATCGCCCGGGAGGCTTTGTCTCTGCTGGTGACCTGCCTGCAGCTCCGCTGCCAGCAGCTGGGTGAGACCCTGCAGGAGACACACTGTGGGAAACATCTGGTGCCAGCAGATCTGTGTTTGATTACTCTGCCTGGCTTTCTCAAGGACCAGGATGTGACACAAACATCTGAATTATGGAACTGAAAGTGAAAGTAGTCAAACTGAATTTTTAATAAACCAAAATACAGTTTCAAAGTAAATTAATTCAGATACAAAACTTTAAATTCAGTTTCAGTTTAGTGAAATTTATTTTCAAACCAAAGCTTTCAGGTTCAGTTCCTGCTGACACAAGGTTTATCCCATAGCAGAGCCTTTTTGTATTTTGACTTTATAAACTGTTTATTACTTTAGCTCCCACATGTTTCAGCCTGTCTGCTTTGTTTCCCTCCACAGCTTCGTTTTACACCATTCCCTCCGTCAATGATTTTATTATTGATATTCTGCTGGGCTCTCCCAGCTCAGAGGTAAACAACACTGTGAACGAGCTGTGAAGCAACATGAGACACACAGCTGATCTGTAGTGCGGTGTGTGTCCCTCAGATCCGCAGAGTGGCCTGTGATCAGCTGTACACACTGAGCCAGTCTGACACGTCTGCCTTCCCTGAAGTACAGAAAGCCAACCTGTTCCTGCTCTCTGTCATCCTCACTGCCCAGCTGCCTCTCTGGAGCCCCACGTCTGTCATGAGAGGAGTCAACCAGAGGTGAGGAGCCACACACACAGAGAAGACATCCCATCAACCCTGCCACGTCTCATTTCCTGTTACTGTCTTCCTGTCAGGTTACTGTCTCAGTGCACAGAGTACTTTGATCTAAGATGCCAGCTCCTGGATGATCTAACAAGTCAGTGAAGCTCCTTTCTCCTTTCTGTCAAATACACTGCCTGGACAAAGACAAGTGTCCACCTGGTTTTGGTTTTGAAATTTGTATTTAAAGGGATCCCTGATTAGTTGTAACATTAGACTTTATTTGATAAACATATATATATTTAACTGTAAAATAAACTGTAAAAATACTGTAGGCTGTTTAGTTTTGTAAATTTTTAAAAATAAATTTTAACACGGACGGAGCCATTTTATTTGCACACAAAGCATTCTGGGTAAATGATGACGTGGATAGGTCCTCGGTGCGAGGCTGCTAGCGAGC
>NW_013953282.1:152650-158557 GCF_001266775.1 Austrofundulus limnaeus
TTATTTTACAGTTAAAATATATGTTTATTAAATAAAGTCTAATGTTACAACTAATCAGGGATCACTTAAAAAAAGAAAAGAAATTTCCTATCATATTCAACTTTAATTATCTTTGGAAGCTGTTTTTAGATCACAGAGGTGTTAGACTGAAATTTTATTTACCTGTGTGCATCTGTATTTTATTGACTTTTAACATCTAATTCAATGAAGTTATCCTGATAAATTTATATCTAATAGGATAACTTATTTTATATTGCTTTATTAGTTAAGACAAATCAGTGTATACTGCACAAGTCTTTTTATTGAAGTAATGTATCATGTTGGGTGTTTAATGATGATGTCGTTATTGTCACTGTACAGAGCACAATGACAATACATTTAAGAACACCCATTCAAGAAGACACACGTGACAAACATGGGGGAACAGGTGTACAGGTCATGCAGTAACCAGCAGGGGTCGCACTACCTTTAAGAAGAAAAATTAAATACCACACAAGGGTAGATGAGGAAAAAAATGTTTTTTAAACACAAGTTTTTACTGTGTTTTAAATTTCAGAAGGGTTTTTGACATAAAGATTATATAATTATATGCACACAGAAACAAGAAATCACAACTATGAATGTGTGTTTATGAACCACACATTCAGCTAACGAGCTGCTAAAGGAGGCATTCAGTTTTATCWCCTTTCACTTAAAACTTGTCAAATACACAATCCAACAACTCCAAAACAAGTTTACAGACAAGTTGCACTGATGCTAAATTTAGCTCGTTCATTTGAAGATAGCATAAACTTTACCTGGAGCTGTGATCATGTTAGACGTGTTCCCTCCATGGTCCACATGGCCTTCATCTTTACAGAATCCTAAGTATTTTCTTATAGCTGGATTTATTTTTTAGACAGGTGAAAAGTTTGGGGAACTCTGTTCTTCAGCCACAATCACACAACCTGCAGAGCTGAGAGTGCCGACAGGAAGTCTGCTGCCGCAGTGCGCAGGGGAGGGGTTGCAGGGGAGGGGTCGCAAGGGGAGCTCTGCAGTTACAAAAACTAGAGAAAAAATAAACAAAAAACACTCATACTGTAGGCACAGTATGACAGAAAAATGTAGTGGTTTTGAAACTTGATTTTTTCATATCACGGTATACAGTGGTGCCTTGAGTAACAAGTTTAATTTGTTCTGAGATGTAGCTCTTAACTCTAATTACTTGTATGTCAAACCAGTGTTCCCCATAGAAATGAATGGAAATGTCCTTAATCTGTTCCAGACCCCAAAAACACTGCTATTTTTTGTTACATGGTTTTATATCAGTAAAATCATTATGAATAACAAAAATAGAATAAAAATACAAAACAGAATGTATTTTCTGCAATGAACTACAGTAGTTTTATTAAGTAAGTACACTGTAAAAAATACAGCTTCAGTGTGGTGCAGACTGTGAAGTGCTGCACTCGTACTGCTTTGCTAAGTCGACTACACGCACACCTTTCTGGTGTTTTTCAGGCATTTCTTTCTTCAGTTCAATGCACATCATTCACTTCTTTTTCTCAGCGCCATCCTTTGCTCTCACCTTTTTTGGTCCCATAGTTGGCAAAAGCTGATTCGTGAAGTTTTATAAAAAATAACTGCGAGTGTAACACAAATGCTTTAACTACGAGCTAACTGGTTGAAGCCAACTGAGACGGTGAACACCTGTTGTGGCGGTCACTCCTGCGTTCGTGGCGCCATCTAGTGGTGGGGCGTGTGAAGTTCACTCATAACCCAAATTTTAGCTCTCAACTCAAAGCAAAAATCTATCTGAGAGACTGCTTGTATCTCAAAAAACTCGTTAGTTAGGACAGTCATAAGTCAAGGTAGCACTGTACCTTCAAACCAGTATTCAGTCCATGACTAGGTGTAGGCCTGCTGCTGGTGGTCCGGTCCAGGTTCAGCTCAAACAATGAGCTCAGCTGACATGAACTTACTGAAGACCAGGTGATTCCATCAATGGTTTGTTTCTTCCTTGATGGCATGGCCATGTTCCAACATGACAATGCCAGGATTCATGGGGCTCTTATTGTGAAAGAGTGGTTCAGACTCTTATTGTGAAAGAGTGGTTCCTGACTCTTAGTGTGAAAGAGTGGTTCAGACTCTTATTGTGAAAGAGTGGTTCAGGGTGTGTGACCTTGTTTGGCTCCAGGCAGTGTGTTTAATCAGACAGAATGTTTGTACAGGTACAGATGGTGATAGTTGTCCCTCATGTCTGCTCTGGTCCAGCCTCAGAGATGGAGGTGTTACAGGTGAGTGCTGCCACCATGCTGGAGGATGAGATCTCCTGGCTGGACAACTTTGAGCCCAGCTGGAGCTCTGAGATGGAGACCAGCGAGGCAGATAACATCCTGCTGGCAGGACATCTGCGACTCATCAAGACACTGCTGTCTCTCTGCGGCAGTGAGAAGGAACATCTGGGTGAGAGCAACACCTGCACACATGTTGGCTGTGGGGTAGACATTGTGCCAGCAGGAACTGGATCTGAATGTGCACAGTTTGAAGTTGAATGCATTGGTTTGAAAATAGCTCAGAGGAGCCCAAAGTGGGGCCCGCGGGCCAAATTTGGCCCGCCAAGCCATTTGATTTGGCCCACCAACAGTTGCCAAAGTTACAGTGTTGTAAGCTGTTATGTAGAAACACAGTATTTCCATTGGTCAGATGACTGTATAAAAGGGCTGTAGTGAAGGTAGTTTTTATTCATGGTGCTGACTTTATCTTTGATTTATTAGGATTAAACATGAAACGTGAAATGACAACAAGACATATTTAGATCAGATTTAACCTCACATGTAGATTTGCACACTTTATAAGGCCACAAAAACTCATATTTTATCAATTTATGAAATGTCCCATGAGCCTTTGCTACTGAGCGTATGGCAAACTAAAACAAAAGAGGGCCATTGCACAGCTTAATCATTAAAAATAAAGGACTTTACTTAAAAAGTATTTGTATTTCGTGTAATATATTACCGCATTTGGCCCGCAGCCCTGGATAGATTTTCATTTTGGCCTTCTCAAGGAAAATGTTTGGGCGCCACTGATATATCTCCAAGTCACAACATCCGTTGTCTCAGGACACTGTAGATAAAAAGAACAATGTAAAGAAGAAAGCAGCAGATTGTGTTGAATCACTTCATCACAGTCTCCCATCCTGAGCAAACYGTGGAGAGGAAAAACTCCCTGCTAATCAGGAAGAAACCTCCAGCAGAACCAGGCTCAGGACAGGAGACCATCTGCCTCGACCGGCTGGTTGGAGGACAGGAAAGAGACACAGACAAACACAGAAGAACTGGTCCAGGACTGGTCCAGGTGCACCTTCCTCTGGAAAAGAGACAAAGAAAAAACATGATAGAAATAATAACAATAAACATGTAGAGAAGAGAGACTAAAGACAACAGCAGAGTGAGGAAATGTGCTCAGTTTGTGCTCCAGCAGTCTAAGTCTATATCAGCAGAAATGAAGAATAATTCAGGAAACCTAAGTCTAACTATAGGATTTATGAAAAAGGAAAGTCTTCAGTCTAATTTTAAAAGTAGACAGAGTGTCAGCCTCACAGACATAAACTGGAAGTTGGTTCCACAAGAGAGGAGCTTGATAACTGAAAGCTCTGCCTCCCATTCTACTTTTAGAAACTCCAGGAACCACAAGTAAACCTGCAGTCTGAGAGTGAAGTGCTCTGTTAGGAAAGGATGGAACAATAAGATGTTTAATATATGATGGAGCTTGGTTGTTAACAGCTTTGTATGTTAGGAGGAATATTTTAAACTATTCTGAATTTGACAGGGAGCCAGTGGAGAGAAGCTAAAACTGGAGAAATATGATCTCTCCTTCCAACTCTCAGTAAAACTCTAGCAGCAGCATTTTGGATTAACTGAAGACTTCTTTTACTCAATTGAAACTGAATTTAAAGTTTTGTATCTGAATTAATTTTCTTTGAAACTGTATTTTGGTTGATTAAAAATTCAGTTTGACTACTTTCACTTTCAGATCCATAATTCAGATTTTTGTGTCACATCCTGGTCCTTGAGAAAGCCAGGCAGAGTAATCAAATGTAACATTTTCTACATATAGCTCAAATTAATCACTGCAATAAAATAACTTTGTTTTTGTCACTTTTACAGTGGATTGCATCAACTCTGTTACATCCAGAAGGGAAACTTCACCAAAGTGAAACATAAATCTGTGGATCTGTGTTTGATTACTCTGCCTGGCTTTCTCAAGGACCAGGATGTGACACAAACATCTGAATTATGGAACTGAAAGTGAAAGTAGTCAAACTGAATTTTTAATAAACCAAAATACAGTTTCAAAGAAAATTAATCCAGATACAAAACTTTAAATTTAGTGAAATTTATTTTCAAACCTTCAACTTCAAATTCTGCACATTCAAATTCAGATTCAAGCTTGATCCCATAGATCTGCTCCACAGCCTGCTGTGGATCTTTATTACTGACGGTCTTCTCATGGTCCCAGGTCCGTCTGTCATCCAGCAGTTGTTGGACGACTTCCTGTTTCGAGCATCTCGTATCATCATCAACAGCTCCAACGCCACTCCCTCTCCTGCACCGAGCCACGACTTCCACCCCAAGTAAGACTTCCTGTCATTTGGTTCTTCTTTACTGCAGCTCTGTGGTTTGCTGGACGTGTGTGTGTTGATAGAGCTGACAGTAGAAACGAGCTGTGTGTGTGTCCAGGTGCAGCACAGCCAGCAGCAGGCTGGCAGCCTATGAGGTGCTGGTGATGCTAGCAGACAGCTCTCTGTCCAACCTTCGCCTCATCACCAAGGAGTTACTGTCCATGCACCACCAGTCTGATCCATCCCTGTCCAAGGAGTTTGATGTAAGAGCTTCACCACAAGCCTGTGTGTCCTTGTTTTGTGATGTTTTGGTTGTAAACACCTGTGTGTGTTGTCAGTATTTACCTCCTGTGGAGAGCCGGTCGGTGTCAGGCTTCGTAGGCTTGAAGAACGGTGGAGCCACGTGTTACATGAACGCTGTGTTCCAGCAGCTGTATATGCAGCCTGGCCTTCCTGAGGTGCACAGTGTGTTCATCTTTAACTTCACAACATGTGTTGTTTGACTACACACCTCCATTCAAACTGTCACTGTGTTTCTTTACAGGCTTTCCTGTTGATTGAGGACGACATCGACCAGCCTGAGGAAAGTGTCTTCTACCAGGTGCAGTCTTTGTTTGGTCACCTGATGGAGAGCAAGCTGCAGTACTACGTGCCTGAGAACTTCTGGAAGGTAACACACTGATGACGTGGAAACACACAAACTACTGAGGAGACTTTCCTGCAGCTGTGTGTGTCAGATCAGTGGTTCACTTTTAACACCTTTGGTTTCCATTTCTACAAGACCATGCATGACACCCCCCCTGCTTTCTGTTATTTGTGATTTAGGTTGTTTTTTGTTTGTTTTTTATTGTTGCTGTTGTTCTAAAAAACAAAAAAGAAAACACACATCAATACACACTGTGTATGGATCAATACACACTGTATGGATCAATACACACTGTGTAACAAAGGGTATTTTATCAGCTTGTCTTCTGAAGATGCTCTGTGTTGAAGGATCTGTGGATCTGTGTTCGACTACTCCACCTAGGCTGCATTTTTGAGCTCAGATCCACTGAGAAACGTAATGTTATGCARATAACTACTGTTCCCTGAAGGAAAGGAACGAGGTACAACATCATGTATGGAAACCACGCTCCTGTGTGTCCTGGCTGAAGCCACCTCTAATCACACCTTCAGGCAGGTGATGTGATGACGACAGATGTCAGGCTCCGCCTGCACATATAAATACTGTCGCATCACCGTCACTCCTCAGTTCAGTAACTGCTCTTCACCGAGCCCAGCTGTGCAGCGGGGCCACCATGTGT
>NW_013953282.1:158871-164207 GCF_001266775.1 Austrofundulus limnaeus
ACACACACACACACACACACACACACACACACACACACACACACACACACACACACACACACCTAAGTGGTGTGTAGAGAGCATCTACCCACCAACCTACCAATCCACCCACCAACCTACCACCCACCAAATCACCTACATACCCATCAACCTACCAACCCATCTACCTACCTACCCACCGACCTTCCTAACCACCAACCCACTTACCTRACTACCTCAGCTATTTTCTAAAGGGTTGTGTAGGTCAGTTGTTTCCAAATAATTTTCAACTTTTGACCACTAAAAGTGAAGTGATCTGTTACCCCAATAATTTCAAACTATTTAACAAAAAGCCTTGCCAACTGTCATGCTATTTTTAGTATGACTGTTTTTATCACTCTAACACAGGTCCAAAGTATCAGTTTTAAAGATTGTTTGAWTTATGAGTAAGCTTCTCAAGACATCACCAAAGCTTTTCATTTGGTGTTTTACACCCCAACGTGTTGATTGTGGAGAACATAGTAATGTCAACATTTATTGTGAGGTGGGYCTAATCACAACAGACTTGGTGATTTTAGTTTGACATCCATTTTTTAAGAACAATGTAGTTTGCATACAGCCATACCACCTATTATTCRTACCAACTGTACTTTTGAGCTTCATCAACCCATTCAAAAGTTCTTCATCTCAACACTTCATCACTTACAGGAGGAAGATCTTTTACATGCACAGACGGCACAAGTTTTTCAGCAGGTTAGTGTTTAGTTTAAAAAAAACCTGCATTTTCAAAGCAAAACTCTGTTGCAACTTTTACAAAAACTGCACTGACAGGATGGAGAAGTGCATCAACCAATTCCGTGGATGGCTTCCCCGCAAACCCATGAAGTTTGACAGCGACACTCTACCATATTTGGAAGAAAAYGAAAGCTTTACTGCCCCATTCAGTCGATCAAGGATCCATCAGTGAGTTCTTTTTTTTCACACTCTTGGTGATTGTCAGATGTAGAAAGATGATGGACTCAAACATCTGTCACGAAGGCAAATTTGTCTTGACTGCTTTTTGTTACTACAGTTTTATCATCCACAACAAGGAAACCTTTTTTAACAATGCCACCAGAAGTCGCATCATCCATCACATTCTTCAGCGGGTAAAGTATGAAGAGGGGAAAAATAAGATGGGTGAGTTTTACTTTGACTATTCTGGAAATCAGGAATATTTCTTTCTATTTAATAAAAAATTACTGGCCAAAAAGAACTATAAAGAGAGTATGTCAGACTCAGCCATACCACCATGAACACGACAGATCTCATCAGATCGTAGCTAAGCAGGAATACCAAGTGTCGTAAAACCAACGTACGAGTTGCGCCCACACTAGAACATTAGAAAGGGAAAAGCTTTGACCATAATGGGCCATAGATCATCTTCTAATGAAATAAAAAAAATGTCAGACTCAGAATATAAAGGATCAAATCTAAAAAGAAAAATAGTGATTAATTAACTTCTGGGGTATCAGAATACTTAGCCTTCCAGGGACAATTTGCACCAGGATGGCTATAGTGTATTATWGCAGATTACTAAATCTAAAAATCAAGAGCAGTTGAGTTTTCTGTCTGCGTTGGGCAAGACCAGTTGCTGATTTAGAAAAGATTCACAAATTTGATCTCTGGGGCAATTCGTAGGAAGGGGTACAATGAGGGTACTTGGTGCTGAGGTTGTCTAATCAGTCCTAACTCTGTCTCCTTAAAATATCTAAAGACCCTAAAAGTTGTGCTAGGAATGCTTAGTTTAAAGAAGCTGTAAGTAGAAAAAGTCAGCTGAGGTGCTTCATTTGATTAGAATGGCTCCTGAGCGCCTCCCTTTTGAGCTTTTCCTGAAGGTTCTAGTAAAAGGAGACTCTGAGGCAGAGCTAGAACTTCTCCCTACATGGTCTGGGAATAATTTGAGATCTCCCAGGAGAAGCTGGAGGAAGTCACTGGGGAAAAAGATGACGGTGTGTTATCTCGATGGATGGATGGATATTTAATAAAACTGTTGCAGAATTAAGATTTTGGTCATTCAATAAATGCCTCTGCTACCTCATTTTGCAACAAACCAATGGTGTCAAGTATAATARACTGTATAGTTCTTTTGTCTATTTTTTCCATTTGCCATGCTGGATTTTAAGATTTTTTGTTAAATACTGTTTGCCAGTATTTTTCTTTCACTCTTCTCAAAGGGAGCAGCAAGTTTCAATGAAAGGGCAACAGTTGTAGCTTTATTTAATCTCAATGTTCCATGGTTATGTGGTTTCGTTTTCTTTCATGACAGTTTTATATTTCCTGATATCTCCAGTAATCACAGTGTAAATACTACGAGCGAAGTTAACAGAATATGTTTTAATTTATAATTCAAAAACACATTCAAGCTGTAGTTATTTCTGTTCTGTAAAATGTACCCGTGCTGTTGTCTCACATCCTGCTCAAGTCTCTCATTTCTGCTCGTAGGGCTCAATCGTCTTTTGAGCAATAACTCATACGAGGCAGCGTTTCCTCTTCATGAGGTAATTAAGCTCATCTGTCCTCAAAGCACTTTGCYAACTCCTTTCCACCACCTGTTTTGAAGCTGTCGCTGCTTGTTCTGCACAGCATATGATCACTGGAGTCTTATTTTAGTAATATTATGGTTCGTACACAGAAATATGGTGTAGGTTATGTGTCTGTGTTGAACCTTGAACAGGGCAGCTACCGCAGTAAGAACTCCTTCAGGACACATGGAGCAGAGAACCATCGGCACCTGCTGTATGAATGTTGGGCTTGGTGGGGGGTTTGGTACAAGTACCAACCGCTGGACCTTATCAGGTGAGAGCAAGTGTTTTATATATCACGTTTCATATTGAAACAYTGGATCGGTTTGTCACGGCAACCAACTCAAAGCAACTGCACTACCTGTCCAGTAAAAAGGTCACCACTTGGATTTAACTAAGAGCCTCCCATTTGATAATTACTTCATGGGTGGTTATGTTTCAGCTGTRACAAGTTATTTAACAATAATTCAAAATTAAACAACCTTGGCTAAAGAGACATCCTGTTAATCTGCTTCTGAAGGGTCAAATTATTGACATCAAGCAGAGAAAACATCTAAGGAGACTGATTGAACTACAAAAATCAGGTTAAGAACTGTCCAAGGAAGGTTGTGTGGTCCGATGAGTCCAAACTGACTTTGTTCCAGAGTGATGGGGGCATCAGGGTATAAGGAAACAGAGTGATGGGGGCATCAGGGTATAAGGAAACAGAGTGATGGTGGCATCAGGGTATAAGGAGAGGAGGCTGAAGTGATGCACCCATCATGTCTAGTGCCTACTGTACAAGTCTATRAAGGCTGCTGGTCTTGTCTATGTTCAGCCCAAAGAATGAGGTCAGCTGACTACCTGAATATACTTAATGSATACATGTCAACCCCTTCGGACGTTTATCTGTAGATTAGGTCTGTTCAGTCAAATTGCTTAGGGGGCCACAGATGCTCAAAGCCAAAAGCTCAAGGGCCAGACATCAAGGGGAGGCTCATTGGTGGGCCAGACGGAAGTTCCACCAGTTGAATAGAAACGTAAATTTCATAAAAAAAACTGCAGTACTCTAGCACGATACAACAGGCAGCACGGGCAGGGTGGCAGCGGTGGTCAATGTGTGTCTGTGTGTGTGTGGGGGGTGGGGATAATGGCTTTTACAACAGTGTACAGCAGTGCAGGGCTGGGGTGGTGTTGGGGGGGGGAGGTTGCCTGTGTCTGCAGGGGAGCAGGTAGAGTCTAGAGCCTTGTACACACGTAGCCGGGTCTTTAAAAAATGAATACGTCCGCCAAAAAAATATCACCGTCCACACAGGATCGGTTAGAGAAAAATCTGCATCCACATGAACCCGCTGAATTTCACCACTGAGCGTTGTAAGAAACATGCCCAACCCATAGGGGGCAATGGAGTGCAAAGATGAAATGTATGTCAGCCAATCAAAATCCTCCAAAACGACCACAGCTTCCTATTTTGATCRYGGCGCCTGGAGGTTCGTTGGTGTGGACAGACCGCGAGGTTGAACTACTTTTAAGTACCRTGTTGGAATATAAAGTTAGTAAAACGCAAGACAGTATCGATTGGGAATCATATCAGAGCAAGTACGTTGACAWTTTGTCRCTTTTTTTAGAGCCTTACCCAACKGAGTCCTCAGATGAGTTTCCCCATTCAAAAACCRAAATCAYGCGCGGGGGAATTTAACAACAAAAATGAAAGCAGTCCGAGGRAAATATCGCCAGGCTGTTGATACAGGACGCAGGTGTGGACACGGTCGAGTGGTTCTTCTTTACTTTGAGCTGTGTGAACAAATTTGGGGCAGTTCTCCAGCTACTACTACCTTGCTGTCGGGTATCGAAACAGAAGATCTGGATCTTTCCCTGTCCCTACCCTCGCCGTCCACRTCTTCTTCCTCCACCATGGACGTAGCAGACACAGGGTCTGACAATGAAAGCAGTGTGGATCCTACATCAAAGCARAGGAGAGACCTGCTTAATGTACGTATATTTGTAAGATCCATTCTTCATAAATGAAAGGTCCTTAGCAATAAATGTTCAGTTGTTYGATGTACTGTAATTCACAGAATATGTTTGAGTTGTAGTCTTGCTATTATTGTAAAAACCATGAAGGCAATATTTGTTAGAAAAGATGCAATAATCGATGTGTCTAGTGGAAGTAGGATGAGATTTTTTTTATATTTTACTGTATAAAGCTTGCTGTTTTTTTAATTAATGTAAAGAACAAATCACACCATTTTGCTCTTACTCTTCTCATATTAGGCCTGCATATTTATTAATTTGTTGTGGTGGATACAAAATACACYGTTAAGACATATATTGCAAATATTGGATCTTCTGCTATTAATAAGTAGAGGTGATGTGAAAAACTAGAACATCTGACATGAGATAGGATTACTTTTGTAAGTTTAATAGCAATGTTTTTCTTTTCTCTTTTTATGGCAAAACTGAAAGGACACAGGCACAACCGGCTGAAGAGAAAGCTGCCTGCTGAGACCCAGTGGCTAAATGCTCTTGAGGAAGGCCTGCATGTAAAGAAGAGACTGGTGGAAATCATTGAGACATCAGAAAAAAAAGCAGCTGAAAACTGTACTAAAATGTCCAATACACTGGATAAACTTACCACATTGATTGTTGATGGGTTTTCTCTTCTGAGACAGGTCATTCATACTCCTGCACAACCACCACACTACATGCCATTTGAGCCAAGAGGTCCGACACACACAACGGCCCACCATTCTGTCCACCAAAACGCTGCAAATCATCCATGCCCAAACAACTCCTTTGCTGGCAGAAGAACAC
>NW_013953282.1:166070-167474 GCF_001266775.1 Austrofundulus limnaeus
CGTGTGGATTAAAGGCCTAACCGCATAAAAACCTATTCGGTTTTCCTGATATCCGGGTACGTGTGTACAGGGCCTAGTAGAAGGAGAAGGAGTAGGAATGATCAAATTTAGCATTTCCTTATAGGCTCTGAGACGTAAAATAAATTTGAAGCGGTTTTTGAAAAAAAATTCATGAGATTTTCTCTATACATCTGTATACAAAGTGGGGAAAATCCATGTAAATTATGGCTAATCCATACAACTCGACATGTATGGATTTTCTTTTCCGTGATGGCACAGCTCTGTTCCAATTTGATAGGATTCATCAGGCTCAAATGGTGGCTGTGTCTCAATTCATGGGCTGCATCCTCATGAGTACGTAACCAAACCTGGGCCGTATGGGCTATGCCCTTCCCAGTCTGGGTAGGCTGCATGAGACTGCTGTGAAATGAGACGGTTAAGCCTTCGCTTGAC
This sequence comes from Austrofundulus limnaeus, assembly GCF_001266775.1. Lineage (NCBI taxonomy): Eukaryota > Metazoa > Chordata > Actinopteri > Cyprinodontiformes > Rivulidae > Austrofundulus > Austrofundulus limnaeus. The sequence continues at coordinate 166,524 of NW_013953282.1, forward strand.
GTATGTTTGCATGACCATGTGCTACCCCTATTACCATAATGATCAGTCTCATATCAGACTTAAAATGCATTGGGTCGTGTATTTACATGTCTGTTTACTGGAACAATACCATCCATCCATCCATTATCTATACCCACTTCGGTGAGCGAGGGGCAGGGTACACCCTGGACAAGTCGCAAGCCCATCACACGGCMTGGAAGAATAACTTCACAATTAAAATGTTACACGTAAATAAATAAAAAACAACAGTAATAATTTGGGTTTAGCTCCAGTATCGATACTTGTAGTTGCATTTTATTTAACATCTTATTGCACCATGAATTTCCTTTGCTAAGTTGCTAAACTTACATTTAAAAACAAATTCTTCAATGATGAATTTTCAAACTACGCCAACTTGGTAAAGAGATAAAAACTCCACCGTCTTCGTTTCTCTGTTTAGATAGGTTAACAAATGTGCACTCATGAGGATGCAGCCTGTGAACTGAGACACAACCAGTGTCTTTCTGGGGCAGCTGTGGCTGAGTGGTCAGGGGAGTAGTCCTACAATGAGAGAGTTGGGGGTTTGATTCCACCTATTCAGTCACATGTCAAAGTATCCTTGGGCAAGACACTAAACCCCCACTGCTTCTAATGTGTGTTCCAGTGTACGGATGTGATTTGAGCACTGACTGGTCTCTATGATTTAWACAGATTAGCTTTGTGAAGAAACATAGAGTGCTGTGTGAATGGGTAAATGAGGTCACAGATTGTAGTGTAGATTGAGTATCCTGGTTGGGTAGAAAGGTGCTTTATAAGTACAGTCCATTTACCATTCAGGGAGCATGAAACATTTTCACACATGGATTGACCAGCGTAGAGTCCAGACCTAAACCCCATYGGGAATCTTTGGGATAGTCTGGAAAAGACTTTGCACAGTGGTCTGAATCTCTCAACATCAAACAAGAGATTGGC
>NW_013953282.1:168715-170470 GCF_001266775.1 Austrofundulus limnaeus
TACTACTACTACTACTACTACTACTACTACTACAATTACCAGTTACCAAACATCTAAAATTCTTTTAGATGTTTGCTTGTTTTATTGGCAGCAAAGTCACTTCTTCCTTTATCAAAGTGTGTCCAGTGTTACAATTACAAACTCTTATTTGGAAAAGGAAAAAAAGACTGAATTATACTGAGTTTTAATTATTTTATTTGTTGATTTTTCTATAACAACAATAAATTCATATTCTCATAACCTCTGAGCAGACAAGGCTATGCCCTGCCCACCTGTGCTCTCTGGTGCCCCCCAGGTTGGGAAACACTGCATTAAAACATGCTAGTAGCCTGTTGGCCACTTCAATAATCCAGCCTCACAGCAACGTCTTTCTSTCACATCCGTCAGGGTTTTATTGGAGAACCTTTAAGACAAGTTTCTGTGAAGAATTATAGTGAGTCAATTAGACAAGGATTAGGAAAAAAAAAACATGCCTGCAGTTCAGGGATTAACTTTTTATTAAACTTGTTATAAACTATGTTTTTTTATTGTTGTTTGCATGAACATAGTATTTTGTCCTAATGGGTAAAAATAACAAATATAAATTTTCTGTAAATAATTTTAGCTTTATAGTGTCACCCCCACTGACCAAGAAACTTTACCTTTGACAAACTTGAAGTGGCATTCGGGCCACCAGTTGATAATCACAGTTGTAGCACATTTATTGGTAATCCAAAAATGACTCTTTGGATTGTAAAGTTTGCAGACACCACTGAGAGTGAAGTCATTTTAAAATGTTTCCTGCAGGAATGTTACATTCCTTCTGGTAACAAATGTTTAGAAAAAAAGCATTTATATTAACCACCATAAAATATCTAAGCCTGGACCTATTTTCAGACTTTAGCCACACTAGCTGTTTGCTTCTTAGTCCCATTAGAAATAATCTCTATTYTTCCTAATTGAGGCTGTATTTTTTAATAGGTAAGATACAGTATGTAGGGGTCACCTCGAGTGAAGAAACAAGATTTTCTGTCTCTAAGAAGGCTTCAGACAGGCCTGACAAGAAGACAGGAACTCTGTCACAAACTGAACTCTATTTAGGCCATGACAGGTGAYTCTAACCGTGGAAGAGAACCTCTCAGTTCTCTTAATCAGATAATGGACAGAACAATCTCTTCTGTTCGTGATTCATGTGTGTTTAACTAAGAATGTTTATGCATTTGTTAAATCATGATAATGACTGTCACAGGAACAGTGGAACCACTTCTTTTACTGTGCTTTAAAGATTTATAATGGTAAAAAAATCACAGAGAATCTGATTACAATGTTTTCATTGTGTTTTTATGTAAATCACTGTTTCTATTTTACTGTGAACACAGTAATATAATTGTGGATTTTTCCTGAGAAAATCTTTCATTTATCTGGACTAAGAGAATAGTTCAGAACTGATTATAAAACAGAAATGTTACATTTAATCATCATAAATGTTATGCAGTGATTTCTCTTAAGAGTCTATCAGAAGTAAGCAAAAGAGGTTATCATGATGTTGTTGAACAACCACAGAATTTAACCTTGACAGGCTCCGGCCTAGCAAATCTTTATCTTTCTACTCTGACTCATCTCTAAGCCTGAGGGCGGAACCAAAGTTCGTCCGTTTCTTTTACTAACCCGGACGGCTTTGAGCAACACACTCTTCTTCCTGATTCCAACCTAGGAAGACAGCTGGGATTCTCTCTGGAGAAAAACCCAGTTTGGCTTTAAGTCTGATCCCATGAT
>NW_013953282.1:171470-174795 GCF_001266775.1 Austrofundulus limnaeus
CCCAGGAAGGTCCCTGGACCGGGATTTGAACCGGTGACCTTCTTGCTGAGAGGCATCAGCTCTACCAACTGAGCCACCGTGCCGCCAGAGAAATACCTTGGTAAAAGTTTTCCTCATAACCTTGGGTATGAGAAGTGTGGGAAAAGCTTAATTCACCTTAAGCACCTTTCCTTACATATTGGTGGCACCAAACTTTTAATGGTAACTCATAATATTTTTCTCATTAAAATATTATCTTCTGTGCACTGTGGAAAAACACTGTTTTTCTTCATGTTGGCAATAATCAAAGTGTTATTATAAGACTTTTTATGGCTGATTGGTGCTCAGAGAATAACAAAAAAACTACAGATTTTGTTGTTTTCTGTCATTTTGAAGTTATAAATACGTCAGTAACATTAATTATTTGCTGAAAATAAGCTGTTCACGGCTGTTCAAGGTTATGACGTCAAACCTAGAGCAAGTCGCTTTTTTATTCTCTCTCATTATAGCTGAAAGCTATTTTTAAATCCATAATCTGCGCTGTGGAAGCCAGTTTATGATTTATTTGCATGCATGTTGTCTGTATGACATTTTATTAAGGATCCCAAAGCCAGTATTAGAAACATCTTARCAGGTGCATTTAATAATCTGGTTGGTTATATCGTGTCTGTAYGCGTGTTTCCTACTGTGTCACWTATTTTTATATAACCACGCTCTGCTAACATCTAAATAAAATTAGCCATTTTATTAGTGTTACACTAYGTTCATTGTGAATGAATTAATGTGAGGAGTGACAGTAGCAAACAGAAGCTAACGAGAGATAGCTCCAGGCTACTCCTGGACGGAAAAACTCGAACGAGTCGTCCAGATTGACGGCTAAGCGCTGGCCTGGTGGGCTCAACCGTAACCTGTAAAAATGTGTTGTTAGCCACATTGAGAACTCTGTGTGTGTTTTAAGGCAAACTTTAGCAGGATTTTGACTCCGGAGCTGTTAGCAGTCCGGACCAGAATTGGGGAAACGGGAGCGCGCGGCGTCAGTAGGGCTGATTGCTGTTAATGAATGGAAGTCTAATATGAAATTTGACTATGCCAACATGTGGTGATTGATAAATCTCACTTATTTACAGGGCAATGTAGATTAATGCTACCTTGGGTACCGTAACCTACATTGACTACACCCTTGTTTTCACCTCAAACCTGCTCGAAACAACACCAATCGGGGGGGCTAKCTAATCTTCAAAATGAGTCTCGACATCGACTTCAAAAATGATAATGGAAACAAAATTTGAAAATCTAAAATCGCTCGTTTTAATGACAGCTAAGTAGACACTGTCTAAAATAACTGAGTTATGGTTGGAGGAATAAGTAATTTATGTGGAAATTGAGGCCTTCCTTACAGAAGCTCTCTTTAGTCTCTAATAGATATAGACACTTATATCTACCCCTTNTTTATCTGGACTAACAGAATGGTTCAGAACTGATTATAAAACAGAAATGTTACATTTAATCATCATAAATGTTTTGCAGTGATTTCTCTTAGAGTCTATCAGAAGTAAGCAAAAGAGGTTATCATGATGTTGTTGAACAACAACAGAATTTAACCTTGACTGTCTCTGGCCTGGCAAATCTTTATCTTTCTACTCTGACTCATCTCTAAGCCTGAGGGCGGAACCAAAGTTCGTCCATTTCTTTTACTAACCCGGACGGCTTTGAGCRACACACTCTTCTTCCTGATTCCAACCTAGGAAGACAGCTGGGATTCTCTCTGGAGAAACCTCAGCTTTGGCTGAAAATCTGATCCCATGAGCTAATTAGGGTGGATTTCACAGCCAGGAACCCGGCACGCCTGTCGGTGGTTCCAACTCGAGACTCCAAGCCTCTTAAGTGTGCTTTAACTCCCGAGGGGAGATTTTATTTTGAAGGAGGAGCCGGATACAGTTTGAATTTTTCTGGCTTGGACTGAAGCAAACACAAAGTCACCTGAAAATAACACCTGTTCACCAAAGACCGGTAAGCGAGCTGACATCAGTTCCCTGACTGATTGGAGGCGAGCCAATTTCCTACCCCGAGGGTGCCTTAAGAAGTCATCACCAGGTAAAAGCTGATGTGTTTGGAGTGACKTGTCATGTGGAACCATGAGCCGAGAAAAGACGTGCAGTTCCGGTTGACCCACACTTTGATAAAGTAAAAGTAGTAGTAAACATACTAATCTTACTTCCCTCCTTTCCTTGTTTTTAATTTGCCAAAACTTAAGCTAAAAGTGCCAGTAAAATTGTTTGGTTGTTAACATCAGAACTRACGTTTTACTGTTCTATATAAGTAATCTGAGTTGATGTGAATTGAAATTTGGATGCGAGTTTTWYCTCATTTAACTCTGATGCTGTTATAGGAAYAACCACAATCAAGTGTAACTTATGATCCGTTCAATTTGTGTAATTAAGTGATTGCATAGTTTTTATGAATCAAAYTGAACTCRTCTGAGCGTTCACTTATTGTGTCACTTTTCACTTCGCACGGTCAAGATATTAACAAATAATGAGAAATACCTCCATCCATCCATTTTCTGTACACGCTCTTCAGAGTTGCATGGGTCACTGGTGCCCATATCCAGCAGTCACAGTGCGAGGGGCATGGTACACCCTAGACAGGTCGCAAGTCCGTCACAGGGCCACACATAGAGACAAACGACCATTCACTCTCTCACTCACACCTAAGGACAATTTTGAGTTATCAGTTAACCTAACAGTCATGCTTTTGGTCTGTGGGAGGTCTGCCGGAGTACCCGGACAGAACACACGCATGCACGGAGAGAACATGCAAACTCTACCCAGGAAGGTCCCCGGACCGGGATTTGAACCGGTGACCTTCTTGCTGAGAGGCATCAGCTCTACCAACTGAGCCACCGTGCCGCCCAAGAAATACCTTGGTAAAAGTTTTCCTCATAACCTTGGGTATGAGAAATGTGGGAAAAGCTTAATTCACCTTAAGCACCTTTCCTTACATATTGGTGGCACCAAACTTTTAATGGTAACTCGTAATATTTTTCTCATTAAAATATTATCTTCTGTGCACTGTGGAAAAATACTGTTTTTCTTCATGTTGGCAATAATCAAAGTGTTATTATAAGACTTTTTATGGCTGATTGGTGCTCAGAGAATAACGAAAAACTGCAGATTTTGTTGTTTTCTGTCATTTTGAAGTTATAAATACGTCAGTAACATTAATTATTTGCTGAAAATAAGCTGTTCACGGCTGTTCAAGGTTATGACGTCAAACCTAGAGCAAGTCGCTTTTTTATTCTCTCTCATTATAGCTGAAAGCTATTTTTAAATCCATAATCTGCGCT
>NW_013953282.1:175795-177025 GCF_001266775.1 Austrofundulus limnaeus
CTTATATCTACCCCTTAGTTAAAGCAAAGGCACTTTAACTATTACCTGTAGCTTATCTGAAACATGATAGCTAACACACAATGCACACATAGGTTTAGCCTAATGTAAAATCCCAACTTAAGGTTAACCTAAAACCACATAAATGCACGACACATAGGTTTAGCCTAAAAGTAAAATCCCAACTTAAGGTTAACCTAAAACCACATAAATGCATAACACATAGCAACCGGAAAAGCACTCGCTGGAGACGACTCAACACCCAACCTCCATGATGGCCCACCTACTCAGCTAAGGCGACCAGGGTTCAACGCTCTTAACCTTCTCCTCCTGGTGGTACCCATCTTCACGGCGTTCCAGTGGTCTCTTCCTGGCTCCTGCAAAGAGATCTCTACCTTCGATCCAGAGGTCCCCTTTCAATGGCAACCTTCCAGAGAACGACTCGCAAAAGGGGGTTACTGTAATCAACTGTTCTTCATGGTGTTCCAGAAACTGGTTGACTCCAGATCAACCACAACAATCATATGGAATTACCCGTGTGGATTATAATTCTTCCTTGGTGGATTACAATTCTTTGCTTCCAGAGGATTACAGACTCTGTTGTTCCTTGGATTTAAAGCTGTGCCACAATGGGAGTTATTCACAAACATTATGGGGATCATATATAAAAAAAAAAGTTTTATTTATTTTTCAACTTGAAGAAAAAACTGAACTGAAAGAACTCTGGCTATGGAAAGTTCTCAGTTTGGATTACCCTTGGGATGATACCATCTTTGCCTTTGGATTACTTCGTTAAAAGACTTTCGAGGTGCCCGTTTTCGTTGCAACTAATCACCATTTCGGGGTGATGACTTGCAAAAGGGGGTATGTAGGGGTCACCTCGTGTGAAGAAACAAGATTTTCTGTCACTAAGCAGGCCTCAGACAGGCCTGACAAGAAGACAGGAACGCTGTCACAAACTGAACTCTATTTAGGCCATGATAGGTCATTCTAACCGTGGAAGAGAACCTCTCAGTTCTCTTAATCAGATAATGGACAGAACAATCTCTTCTGTTCGTGATTCATGTGTGTTTAACTAAGAATGTTTATGCATTTGTTAAATCATGATAATGACTGTCACAGGAAAAGGGGAAATACTTCTTTTCTTTTGTCGTGCCTTATAGATTTATATAGGAATAAAAAAAATCACAGAGAATCTGATTACAATGTTTTCATTGTGTTTTTATGTAAATC
>NW_013953283.1:0-6227 GCF_001266775.1 Austrofundulus limnaeus
GGATGGATGGATGGATGGATGGATGGATGGATGGATGGATGGATGGATGGATGGATGGATCATACAAAGTGCTCCAACTCTTCCATCATAAATAATATTGAGTGACATGTTCTGACAATGAAAACTTCTTGGATTCATGCTGTAGTTAATGTACAATCAGTGTTTAAACATAACTTAAAACCTAAAAACACTGATGGTGTCATCATGTTGACACTGGTGCAGTGCACAAACCAAATGGAATAATGAAGTATAATCACTGTTGTTTTACTTTGCTGATTACTTCTAAAGTAACAACTAGATGGTTGAAATGGATGTTTCCAACATTGGTAAAAACACAAAGCAGTTTCTGATTGAATAAAGCAGAATAATGTTCTAAAATAGATTCTCCCAAAGAACTGAACCCTGTTAACATGGTGTATTTGTGCATGTTTAAAGGCCAAACGGCTGTTTCACAAAAGCAGGTTTGAGAAATCCAGGATAAGAGATCAATCTAGGCTTGACATAACTGGATCAGTTCATCCTTGCTTCATTTGTTTCACAAAGGTCAAACCAGGCTGGTAAATGCTCATCCACAGATTTCTTCAAAAGATCATGAGATCAATCAGTGATTCACTGRTTCTACACTGGAGAAACTGAGTGCTCCATGATTCTCACCAAATGAACATCTTGTGATGGAGGTTTATGAGCTGTAGGAGACTAAAATCCCTATTAAATTTAAAAAGGTTAAAAAAGGAAATACTGGTATGAATAAAGCTAAAACAATATTTGTGTGTTAAATAATAATTTTTGAATGGATATTTGATAATATGACATGCTATTTATGCATATTTGATTGACTTCATTATGTGAATTTAACTTGCTTAATGGCAAGGAGGAAGTGGAGTCAGATAGTTTATTTACCTCTTTATTTCTCTCTCTCATTTTCTTATTTAAAGTTATGTTGTTCTTTTATTTAAGTTTGGATTTTGTAGATGTATATTTTGTATTTTTGTGTTTTGTTTTTGAAATAAACAGTTGAAACTTGAACACTGTGCTACCAATGAGATTGTTCAGCTAGAAACAGATGAAAAKGGGTTTTTAAGAGCATCAATGGAAACTGATATTCAGAAACTTACATAAGGAAATGAGGCACATCACACACTGCTGCTGTTATAAAGGAGCAACAAAGGGCAAACAATAGTGGATCACCTGAATGCCTGAAATWAACATTTTCTAACCCCTACAGAAAACACTGTATTCACATCATTCAAGGATTTATCATTTGCTCAAAATGAACAGTGGAAGTTGATRATGTAATGAGTGGATTCATTTATGTTAATCTTTGTCCCCCCACATATTTMAGTAGTATGAACATGACTGGACCAGAGGACTTRGCAACAGGTCAAGATTAAGAACATTTTGCAGACAGTATCTGAGAAGAATGTTGACTAAAATGTACAAATGACTTAGAAGGTGCTGCTTATGTATTTCCTCCRTTTTTATTTGAACATTTACAAAAATGCTCATGTGTCTGGCACAGGGGGGGTGCTCCACCAGAAGAGTTTGCCCTTACAAATAAAGGGAAGCCTGCTGTTTTGTTTTGTTTTTTGAATGTGTCCCACCCATAGAAACTGCCCCTTCATACATTGTACATTTCACTGCTGAACATGCAACATRATCACACATTTCTGTAGTATGATATGGACCACTCAGTGCAGTGCTGCAGCYTGCACAGGTAGAGGATACCATCAGCAGAAAGTTAGAAAAGRCCAACGGGTCGGGCCTGTCCTGRAACTCRTTCCTGTCTGAAAGCCCTTCTCAATATAAACGTTAGAGTTTAGAGGTCATCATTCTCTTTGAAGCTATTTCTGTATTAGCATGTTAAACCTGTTTTTTGTTGCTTTGTGTTCTTGCAAAGACAAGCAGGCTGTGCATGGAAGGGAAGCGAGTCGTATGTTTCAGAAACATTCTATCATTCTYACATCGCCGTTTCACTTGCGCAAGATGTTTTCAGTTTTGCGTGCAAATTGCTTGTTTTCCACTCACGAGAGTGATCGGCCGAGAGTGGAAAACTCCAGACTGCCCCTGCAGTTAAAACTTGTTCTGTAACTTGTTATTCTTGATACCACTCCCTGCTTGCTGACAATAAAAAGACAAGGATTTGCACACAGGACCTCAGAACTCGTGAAAACTGGCAGAAACRGCTCAGTGCYTATCAGAAAACKCATACCTTTGTCTCTGGTTCTCTTTATTTAAGGTTTTATCATCTGATTAACCCTTTCAATAAATGCTTCATCATCAACAATATCGTTCAAAAATGGCCATGCCATCATAAAGCCTGACACATTTTTGAAGCTACTTACAGGCTTGACTTTATTRACAACACCTTTACTTCTTTATCAGTCATTTCTTAAATCCCCTCAACACGTGTGATAACTCTATTAAAGGCCTTTCTGTCAAACTTAGAGTATTCAGAAACACAATCAAATCTTAACAATGCCCACATGGAGAGTTTTAACTTTTAAAATAACCATGTCAAAATAAATCAGTGGTATTTTATTGCAGGTTGAGAAGAAAAAAAAAGGTTTCTGATGGGCGTGACCATTGACAGGACATTTAAGGTTTAACTAAGCCTGTTAGCCTGGTCTGGAGCAGGCTAGCTGCACAGATTAAATCAACATGGTAATTAATGCGCTACTGCTTTTGTGAAACCAAACTGAGGCTTAACTCAGCCAGGATATCTGAAAAATCTCATCTTCATCCTCTATCCTGGTTTCTGTGAAACAAACCTCGGGTTAATTCTCAGTTGTCAAGAAGTCGTCAAAAACCCAACATGAATGATCTGCTTCTCACGTGGTTTTCCACTGAAATTAAAACAAAATGAACATTTTTTAATGCATCTGAAAGCTGTTTATATGAAAAACTACATCATCTTTAACAGTCGTAATACATTTCTGTGTAAGGATTCTAATATTAATTTGGAAAATCAAACTGACTCATTATAAATTTAATGTATAGTTCTTTATCTAAACACCAAGTTTAAGAAATCCARTTTTAGACTCTTAAAAGGCATCAGAGATTTGGAGTTTCTTCAAACAAGAATTATCTCCATCTTACAGCAATGCTATTTCAATCTCATCTTAAATGTTGAAGAAAAGTCTAATATACTTTGTTCTTGTTTCTTGAAGACATTTCAAGCTTTTTGGGTTTGATAAGAGTAGTTAAGAGTAACAGAGCTTTTTAATCATTGTCGTCAATCATGAGGTTTTATCAACAAAACCATTAGGTTTAGTGTTTCAGTCACACTTTAAGGAAATAAGTCTGAAACTTTGGAGAGAAGTAACAATGCAGAATTGTTGTTTATAATCAACTTCCTTCACTCCCCGTTGAAACCATCTCTTCTCTGTCTGAAATAGTTTTGACCTGTTGGTTTTTAATTACCTAAAGGTTTATAAAAGTCAGTTTTTTCGTCCGTCCGTTTTCTTTTGCTTATCCGGGGTYGGGTTGCGAGGGGCAGCAGAGAAACCCAGACTTCCCTCTCCCCAGCCACTTGGGCCAGATCATCTGGGGCAGGGGTCTGCAACCTGCGGCTCTGGGACCACATATGGCTCTTTGGTCCCTCTGCATTGGCTCTTTGAAAATGTGACCAAACAATTTATTTATTTGGTTTTTATACTCAACACTAATACATTTTATGCAAATATGTGTGATACTACTAATACAAAAATACTAATACAAAAAGTAAAACATGTTAGCTCATGCTAGCCTGTTTTCTACCTAAATATTCAAACTTCTTTCTATAATTTTTCTCTCAAATCCATCAGGGTTATCTTTAAACACCTTTAGGACTACATAAKAAGAATCAGGAAAAAAAATGTCAGACGAGTTCAGCTGCACTATTTTTATGAAATTCTGTATGAACTATGGCCAGCATTTTTCTTGTGGATGAATATGTTATTTTTCAGACTTGAAGTGTAAAAATAATAAATAAAATTCACAATGTATTTTTTAGGTTTATGTCACCTCCACTGGCCATAAAGGTTCACGAAAAGGCCCACGGACCACCAGTTGACAATCACAGTTGTAGCTTATTTTGCGGCTATGGACACATTTTATTAGCAAGCCAAGGAGCAGAAATGGCTCTTTTGATTGTAAAGGTTGCAGACCCCTGGTCTGGGGGAATCCTAAGGCGTTCCCAGGCCAGTGAGAAACATAAAAATATAAAAGTATTTCTTTAAATTGTTGCTGCCTTTTTATACTTATTTGGATTTCAGTGCTATGAATGCACTTAAACACGTCTGATCTGAACAATGAAAATAAACAACCAGTAATTAGTTTTGTTAAGAAAACATTTATTTTAATATTGAGGTGAAATTTACTTTCAGAAATCAGTTTAAAACAACACTGCCAAAGCCTCATWTTGACTGCCTTTCAGTTATTCCTAGAACAAATGTTTGCGTAGAAACTTAGAAAGAAAAAAAAAGGACAGTGATGGATTCAGGAATAGAGGAGTGAGCAGAAGTCCTGGTTTTAGGCTCAGAACCGTCCTGAACGCTCTCTGTCTCTGGGACGACGCCTGTCGTGGTCGCGACCGCCTCCTCGACCTCGGTCTCTGTCTCGTGATCGGGAGCGAGACCTGTGGCGGCTGGAGGGGAGAAGAAGATTACTTTATGAAACAAGTCCACTGAAAATTATTTAAACTTTTGTCCTTTTATTTTATGAACATTAACGTTTAATTTTTAAATATATTTTTCCACATTAAACAAGTCAATCTTTGAGCTGCTGCACTGACATCAAGTWTCCGAGGGAAGTTGAAGCTACATTAAAAACACAAGAGGAGCACCACCTAGTGGACTAATACAATAGAAATCAAACGTATAAATGTATATAGAGGTAAAAAGCTAAGATGTTACTGAGAAAAATGCTTTATTTTACAACAAGAAAAATAATAGGATTAAAAGTTACATTTATAGTGGTTTTTAATGTATGTAATAATTGCCCCTTGGGGATAATAAAGGTTCTTGAACTTGAACTTAATGTGGCCAATATTTCCCCTAGGGAACACTAGAGTGTAGTAAAATTACTGAGTTTTATAGGAGCACTTAAGTCTGATTAAAACAAAAAGCTTTTGGAAATAAATGCATGGCTAATTTCCCTTCAAAAGACGAGTTAAAGTTTCTGAATGTCGGAGAGAATGAACATTCGTACCCCTTCCTGCGACGCCCGTACAGCTCTCTCCTCAGCTCACGTGAAATGGGTTTCAGATGCATGAAGTTACAGAAACCTCCACGAGTGCATTCTCTGAGGAGTTAAAAAGGTGCAGTTAGACGACAGAGAGCAGCAAAAACAAAGTCRAATTAAGAATAAAATAAAGAAATTGTTAAATTTGTACACCTGCTGAGGGAAAATATTATTCTTATGATTACAGAAATATATACATTCTTTATTTACTAAGCTTGTACAAGTACACTCCTTTAAATGACTACTTTGAATCTTTAAATGTCTCTTTTCTGCCTACAAACAAAGACAGCCTGTCTGTAAGSGCTCTGCCTCATGCAGCACTGACCCCATCTCATACTGGCGACAACAGGCCTCTCTGAAGTCTGTGACAGGAGAGAGCTCAGCGTGGATGGGCTGCCCATTGAACCAGCGATTATTCAAGTCTATCACAGCCTTCTCAGCATCTTCTTCGTTCCGAAACTACACAAGACAAAAACAGATCATACTTTTAAAACAAGCCTTCAGAGCTGAAGGAAGGGTCACAACTGTACGCTCACCTTCACATACACATTTCCAACCAGGTGGTCCCCGAGGTTGTCACAGACGTTCATTTCTTCCACTTCTCCGTACTTTTCTTCCATCTCTGTGAAGACTTCCTGAGAGGATGAGAAAGAAAGCAACAAGTGAGAATTTTATGTAAGAAGAAGACGACAAAAAAAAAAAAAAAGACAGAAAAAAAAACTGTAAATGAGCTACCTCAAAAAATTCATCATAGTGCTCCTGCATCTCCATGTCACTGACAGTACCTGGTGGTTATAAGAAAGAATAATGAATATAAAATTAAAAAGCTCAAATTTCCAATGATCAACACAAACATTATTTATTTGTTGCTTGGATGTAAGTAATTCTACTGCCTTATCTTATAGACTTCATGATCATATTAAAGGGATCCTTGATTAGTTGTAACATTAGACTTTATTTGATACACATTCATTTTAACTGTAAAAATACTGTAGGCTGTTTAGTTT
>NW_013953283.1:6237-11578 GCF_001266775.1 Austrofundulus limnaeus
CCTTTTGGCCGTACGTTCACTTTTAGTATGGTTTCCACGCAATCCTTTATAAATGAGACCCCAGATAAGTTACATGGGTTTGCCTTCCCGTCACCTGCCAGAGGGGTCAGGTGCATGATGGGACACAGTCAGGCAAACAGGTGGAGGAGTTTAAGCATCTGGGCGTCTTATTAATGATTGGATAGAGAGAGAGATGGATCAATGAGTTTGTGTAAAATCATTAAAACAGAAACAGGCTACTTTTTGGATATCCACTTACAGGTCAGACCATCCAGAGACTGAGTGTTGTTCTGAGGGTTCCGGTAAATGTTCAGCAGGGCAATCGTCTGAAACGCAAGTTTTATTACTGGATCGTTTAAGACAAGCATTGAGATCAAATATCTGCAGCAAAACATGAAAATCTGAGTTTACCTGGCTAAATGTTGGCTTGTTGTGTAATCTGGAGCAGCGGTCCCCATGTCGGCAGGCACCAATTTTAAAATAAAAAGAGCAATTCACCCTGCAAAAACACACACAAACAATGAATGAAAATGAGCTGAGATAAACAACACAGGTGCATTATTTTATAAAGCACGAGCAGCACTGCAGAATGTTTAAAATAAGTACCTTTAACACAAAGATGAGAAAATTCTGACTTAAGTTTAAATAATAGACGATTTCAAAGACTGCATATCTGCTTAAGCTTTAATTGTTTCTTCTTAGTTTTATCATTCATGTGAGGATATCAATGCTAATAAAAATATAAGTGATTAATAATTCCACAGTCGTACATTAAGGTCAAAACAAAAAACTGGACTGATCTTTGCCTAATGTACTCTCACTCTGTGGAGTCGATAAATGAGACGGGAAGGGCCGCCATGTTTACTTGAAGGAACGGGAATCGCACTATTTAAACGTCGACACACGAAGAAGTGAACCAAGCAGGCGGAGCTTGCACTCGCTCTGTATCGACACTTAAAAGATAAACTCCTCCTTCGTCGTTACTTTAGCCTGATCAGGCACCGGTGCTCCGGTAACGAGCGGACCTAATAGCGAAAAGCGATGGCCGTGTAGCGGTACAAAGAAGTGTGTCAACTGGTTTAACATCAGCTAGTGGTTTGTGTAAACCAAAAAAATCCAGCTGAAATGAGTTTCCCAATGAAACTATAGATAATGGTTCTTAAATATTTTGTCCTCCTCGGTCTTTTACCTTGTAACGCAAAAACACGATAGTTAGCTATTAGCGGTAGCTATTGCTAAAGCCATTGTGTGTGTGTAATGTTTCCGTCTGCAAACACGACTGAGTTCCGCTACTAAAATCAACCTTCGAATGAACTAAACGAGAAAACATCTTTATAGTTCAACTAAGTTAACTAAAGTGACTCACTTATCTTTTTCTGTCCCAAAAATAGATGCGAGGTATTCTGCCATTTTGGCTCGTCTGTGTTCAAACGGGCAGCATCAGTCGGAACACTTCCGGCACATTTATTTTTCATAATAAGAGCCTTATCTCCAGACTCATAAATAAATCAGCCTAGATCATCAGTAAGTGTGACGAACTTCTTATTGTTCCTAAACATAAAAACCTTACATTTTTCTTTGGTATGTTAATTTTTCAAATTATAATTTAAATTTAGATAGTATCTGTCAAACCTGTTAAGACAYCAAAGGACTCAGTACAGTTCATCCAGGGGAAAAAATAAAAGCACAGATGTGTTTGCCACTACACTTTGTAAATGTGCTTATTAAAAAATRACTGTTGTCTTCAGCAGTGATACTGGAACCAACTAGTGTCTGTCACTGTTACTTTACATATTGTAATCTGAAATATTTGGACAGTCATCACAAAAGTGGCAACTTTAACTTTTTACATGCATAAAGACATAATACTATGTACATTTTAAAACAATGATTGGCCATATGATKAACAATGTAAACTGCAATGAAATGCTTTTAAATTCAAAGTATATTTACATACAATTTGAAAGATACAAAACAAGAACATAACTCACTTAGGTATAAATGTATTTGCTCTGTGCAAGTTACAATTATAAGAAATTAGAAAAATATTTAATAAGTGAGAGAAATAAAACCACTAAATATAGTTTATTTGTACCATAAAAAAATCAAGAACTTTGTGATAGTTTGAAAATATGAGCCAATGAATCTGATTAAAACCAACCTTTGATGTTCAAAATAGTTCATGATAAATTAATATGATACATATAGCCACATGAACATACAAATTGAATTAGATGCCTAACTAAAAGACAAATGAACAATATGATCCATAAACACTTCTGTGGATGTCCAGTTCTATACCAGTAAAGATTTAGAAGAAAGTTACTTATTGTAAATAATCAAGTCAAACTAGTGTCTTCCACATCATTTGTGGTTGCCATTACTAAACCCCTTTATGAAACCACACGAATTTCAAAATAAAAAAGCCAGAGGAAAAAATATGTAAATGCACAAAAACTTTTTTTTTTTTACTACAAGACTCATAAAAAGGAACAGAACAAAATCAGATTACCAGAATTTGAATTTAGAGGGAAATTATTTACAAATATTTAACACTGATAACCAATTTTACAACTTTTTAGAGGTAAACTGTTGATATACTTTAATAAAAAGTGTTTGTTGTTGAAAACAGACAACTTTTATTTTTTGCAGATTTGAAGTTTTCAGTATTTCCAGTTAGTCCCCGCCCACTTCTTTGACATTACTGTAGTTAGCCCAAAACTTACAAGAAACAACAACAGTTCGACCGTATGAATACTTGCTGTTTAACAGATTAACTTTCTTGGATCACCTAAAAGTCTGAGCTTTAATAGGTACGGATGTATTAAATATTAGTATATTATAAGGAAATATGTACTAGTCATGTGAGTGGGGTCGTAACTCCCTTCCCGCTATTTTGTAGCTGAGCTAGCAGCTAACGCGGCTATCTGCTAGCGAACGTAACAGGGAAGAGGCCGCCCACCTTTAAGCCAGCACGCACGAATTTATGTGAAAGCTAGGYTATCGGTGTCCGACATAGACAGCTGTTTGTGGTATTTCCTTTGTGCTGGAAAAGAAAAACGGCGTTCAGAAAGTTAGCTGGTTAGCTCAAAAGGTAATTCTGAGCAGGGMGGCTGCCGCTTATCACCATCCAGCAACAAAACACACAGTAGGTATCCATCCCGAGGCGCAAAAACGGCTTTTTAAAGTCTACCCTTACTGAGATGGTTTTAGTTTACGAATAATCGACACATGCTGACCCCGCGGATGGGTCTAGACGCGGTACTTTCTCATCATAACACTGGAGTTGTGCCGATCAGGTCGCTCTCGGAAGTCTTAACGACGCCTGTAAACCTCTTTAGCCAGGATTTCCGGCTCCTTTCCATTTGCCCTATGCTGTTTTGTTTCCGTTTATTCTATTTCCGTTTTAAAAGTTTTCTACGTCCAGAGTTACATTGTGCACTAATAAAAAACGTGTTAAAGTTACAACTAAATGTAGTTTTTTCGGGATATTTTAATGCTAATTTAGCACGCGGTTGTGTAATGCYGTGCCTCGCCCACGCGCTGCTATGTTTTATTTCGAAGCTAACATGTTTGCCAGCTTGTTTTATTTTAGCCACGACGATGGCTGACTGTTTTGGAGTTTTTCGTAATTTACCACAGCACGCAGTTATGACAAAATAAAAGTTATATGGACTTTATTTGTATCAGCCACGGCCTATGGTTTACGCTTTAAACGTAATAGCCTCGCCCTCGAGTTAGCCCCTGTTGGCTGTGAATGAACTGTCCGTGACGGCCAACTAAAAGTCGAGGCTGAGAGGCCTTTTCTTTATTTTATTTCAACATAGAAACATTGCTGCAGTTAGTTAACCTATTGGCTGACTTTAATTTAATTAAGTTGGCATGTAGTTTGAAAGCTAGCTGTCTGCAGCTAATTTCTTAAGTGTGTAATGCATTTTTATGCATATGAAAAAAAAAACTAAATTACAATTTGTTCTGTACACTAACAGAACAAATGACACTGCATATGCTGATATATTTTTTAGAAGATTTTGTGTGTTATATATGGCCATTTACATATGTAGTTGCAGTGGTTTTTATAATTTCAAACACTTTCAAACAAGAAATGTCTTATTGATTGGTTAATTATCAGCTTTTAACAAAATTGTTTTATGTGTACTTGATCTAATGAGGCATTGTGTTGTACAAAAGTGTTATACCACTCGTAATTTCTTAAMATTTTGCCTTCTAAAAGTCAAACTTGCTTGTAATATTTTAGTGGATTTGAATCTTGGCTGCYTTTTTTCCTCTGTAACAGTGTTACAGTTTATACTGTTCACATCTTGCTTCAGACCATGACATGATATTGTACAATTTCTGTTTAAAAAAATAAGGAACAAAAAAGATGTTGAAATGCTTTTCAAAAGCCTAAGCAAAATGTGAAGGAATGAGGGGTGTCTTAAGAATTTTGCACAGAATTGTAGATTTAGGGAATTTAATATAACATTAAATGAGATTGTAAGGGTGCCAAATGGCCTTTTTATAAACAGCAACATCTGACAGCTTCTGTCTTAGTATCAAAGTACACAAAATGTTTTTGTAGCATTCTCTGCTTCAGAATTATGTTCATGATTTGTTGGAATTCGTTTAATCAAAGCTGACTGCCACTTGTGTTTTATAGGTCTCTTTCCAAACAAAATGTCGAAAAGTGAGGCAGAGGAGATGATAGAGATAGAAATCGATGAACGGGAGAAACAGGCATGCCTGGAAGAAGGGTAAGCGAGAAACGAGATAAATACAATAAATAATCTTTGTGCGGAGACTAAACGGTTGTTTAAAATATGTTTAAAGGGTTGAGGAGCAGACGATCACATCRTCTGATCTGATTCAACAAGACATCGACATCAACGAGCCAGTCGGCAACTTGAAGAAGCTTTTGGAGCCTCGCCTCCAAATCTCACTGGATGCCTTTGACATCTGCTTGCAAGATATTCAGGTATGAATCCTAAAAAAAGGAATTCTGATGAGTAGGGTTGGGCAATATTGCCAAAAAAATTAATCAYAGTTAATTGTGGTGTTTATCYGATAACAATTCATATGACAATTAATCCCCTGGAGTCCCTGGACACACATCCTAGTYTTCTGACCCATTTAAATAGTTCTAGTGGGAAAAGAAACACGCTCTCTWAGAATCTCTTCTAATTTGTGTAAAAAGTACAGACTTTAAAGAGTAACTTACCCCAAAATGAACTTTTTTTAGCTGATAAACTGTCTAGAATGTGTCTAAAATGTTTTATAGTACTGTTTCTGAGCTAATTTTGATGTTTTTGTGTGTATTTATTCAAATCTGTAATATTTGGTC
>NW_013953283.1:11678-12880 GCF_001266775.1 Austrofundulus limnaeus
TGGCAATGCACACTTGTTTTTACATCGTAAAAACCCATGTCTAGTATATTATTTGAATTAGAAGAGGAACGAGAAGCGCTGTCAGTCTGCCTGGCAGCATTGGTCCTATTAATTGCCAAGTGCCAATTAACAACCATTGAAGATTTTCTGATGATTAATTGCACATGATACAATTTTGCCCAACCCTACTGGCGAGTATACATTTGTTGAAATTTGGTATTTTGTTGTGCTAAAGAATTGACCGTATGTCATCTTTTGGTGTTTAGCTCCATCCGGATCACAGCCTCTTTGATCAGGGAGTAAAAACAGATGGCACAGTCCAGCTCAGCCTGCATATTATAACCAAACCAGGTACCAGTTTAACCTTTAAGTACAAAACACTTCACATTAGATTTCTGTCTGAAAATTGAAAAACTGAAAACTGTGCAAGTTCCTGATAATTGTTATTATTATTTTTTCTTTTGSTCAGGAGAGGAGAAACTGAACATTCTGGAAATAGTGAAGCCAGTAGAAACAGTGGAAGTAGTGATCGATCCGGATGCTGCTGGAGAAGAGGGTGCCTTGGTGGAGGAGGGACAGCTCATCACTGTAGAGCGGTCCGCCCTGACTGATGAGACCTCAGAGCAGGTCACGCGTTGGGCCGCGGCGCTGGAAGGTTACCGGAAAGAGCAGGTCCGACTTGGCATTCCATACGGTGAGGAATACTTTCAGTTTATATGTTAATGATGTGGGGAAACAGGCCACTGGAGCGCCTCCTTTTCTTGTCCAGACCCCACGCTCTGGACAGCTGATCAGGTGATCCACTGGGCTGTGTGGGTCATGAAGGAGTTCAACATTGATGAGATGGAAATCGGCAGCATTCACATCCCCGGCCGAGACCTCTGCAGCTTCAGCCAAGAGGAGTTTCTGCAGAAAGTGCCCAACGGAGAGATCCTGTGGAGCCATCTGGAGCTGCTGCGCAAATGTGAGTCAGCAAGTGTTGAATCAGGTTTTCACAAGTCGGCAAAGAAAAAATACACATAGGCCTGTCACGATAACAAATTTTGCTGGGCGATTAATTGTCTCAAAAATTATTGCGATAAGCAATAAAATTGCCTGGTGACCATTTTACAACTAATAATTATAAAAGCGTAATGTGTAAGTGTAATAAATCAATAAACTTTAATTTTTAAAAGAATGTTTAACAAAGTGGACTCTCAGTC
>NW_013953283.1:12890-26806 GCF_001266775.1 Austrofundulus limnaeus
CGCGAGAGTTCACTCCTCCCGACACAGAAAACAGGAGGGGAGGAGTCAGCTGAGCACAGAGAGGGAGAGAGACGAAGTAAACCAACAAGCAGGAAAATGAAACTTATCGTCCTCATTTTTTTTACCGATCTCAAAATAACTTATCGTGCAATTAACTGATTTATTGACTATCGCGACAGGCCTAAATACACAGATAGACTTTATTTCATTCAAAGGTCTTATAAGGTATTCTTTGTGTTTTTGTTTTTTCTCAGATGTGTTGGCCAGCCAGGATCAGTCTGGAGGGGACGCCACTGTCACCATTGATCAACGTAAGTGTTAACGTCTTTTAAAATTCTTAGCTACAAACTGGATTTGATGTTTTGTGAGGCTTTCACAGCTTTTCTTTGCAAATTTATTAACAGCTCTTCATTCACACCAACAAAATATATTTATAAAGAGAACTCCAACCTGCTGCTGTTTTGACTCTGTTGGCTGTAAACCTGCACACATCTGACTGGTTTCCTCTGTCTCCCCAGCTGTGCAGATAATTCCAGCACAAGTGAGCACACCTACAGCAATAAAGGTGCTGAAACAGAACCGTGGTGCCAGGACACCACGCATATCAGGAGAAGAGCGCAGTTCACCTGGAAACCGCACAGGTAGCACACACAAGCTCTGAGCTGCTCAGTTAAAACAGTTTGTCCGCGGGTCCTTAAATAGGCTTAAATTCACATATCTAAAATTAAGTCCTTAAAAGGTTTTGAATTAATAAAAAAAATGCGCAAGTTGGTTTTAAATTTCTTACTCAAAGGTTTAAAATTTTGTCGAAAAGAAGCGATTAAAGTTCTCCATCTCCCTCGGCCGTCTCTGCAACGCATTTCCTGATAGTAGGATGAGGGGAAAAAACAACTTGTGTTGTCGGTTAACGGACGTTGCTTTCAACCAATAAAAATTTAGTTATTATTCACCGTTCTTTTATTCACTGTTCTTATAACCAGGCAAGTCCTGTTGAGATCTTAGATTTCTTTTTCAAGGGAGGCCTGGACCTGAAGGCAACCTATKGTACATGTTTTGCTTAGGAGAGGAGAAACTGAACATTCTGGAAAAAGACATGACATAAAAAGAAGCAGAGTCACAGTTTTAGCCAATTAAAGCAAAGAAGGGCGTGTCCTGCTGTTTGTGAGCAGAATCAGAACCGCTGGCGAAGTAATTAATTTTGTGAATTAAATCAAATGAACATGTTTTGTGAAGCCCACAGATATGCTCTAACTTGTTCAAGGACCCCATAATAGGCCATCTTTAAATTTGACTGGCTAAAACCCTCAGATACCCTGTAAAAACATTTGGACGGTTACATCCTGTTTGTGTGGTGGCAGGTAACAATGGTCAGATCCAGTTGTGGCAGTTCCTGTTGGAGCTCCTGACAGACAAAGATGCACGAGACTGCATCTCCTGGGTCGGTGAAGAGGGAGAGTTCAAACTSAACCAGCCGGAGCTCGTGGCACAGAAATGGGGTCAACGTAAGAACAAACCAACGATGAACTACGAGAAGCTCAGCCGAGCCCTGAGGTTGGTTTCKTCTCATATTTTCATACTTTATTTGTTTTAAACATCAGGACTCCAGTAACTCAGTGTTATAAAACTTTTGTTAATTTAGGGAAGACCACAAGTTAAATTAGAACACGTAGGTTCATACTGATATGTCAGGGGCTGCTAATAGCCTAATAAAATGTCACAAAAGTGAGCGCACAGTTTTGTATTAACAGTTGAATAAATCCTGTCCAAAGCAGCGGCTGCTGGAGTTCAACAAATTGAACTTTGGCTGCTTGATGCACAGCAGCAACCAATCGGGAGAGAATATTTTTTTCGCGTGACGGTTTCATGAACCCGACACAGACGGACAGGAGCGTTTTTAGCGGAAATCGACCGTCTGCAGTTGATGTTCTGGCTGGAGATATCAGCACCGATGTGAAGAGACAGCAGCCCGTTGAGCTCGGGACAAAAAAAAAAGTCCCTCAGCTCGCAGCTCCTGGAGTGGCGAAACTAAACCGCCTCTGGTGAATTAATTATCTGGTGTGCGCAATGTTCTCTTGCTCTATAGTAAATAAAACAAAGCCATTTTATTTATTTTATCTTTATTTCACCCATGATTAAAGACAGACCGAAAAAAAACAAGACCCTCCTCCCTCTCCTCTAGTCTGGTCCCGGTCTGGAAAAAAAAAAGCTCACAGGTTAGAGCGCCTCTTATCTGGTGAATTAATTATCTGCTGTGTGCAACGTTCACTTGCTCTTTAGWAAATAAAGGCAAAGCCWTTTTATTTRTTTTATCTTTATTTCAATCATCAACAGACCGGAAAACAAACAGACACTCCTCCCATTGCGCGTCTTCAGACGCATTCGGTATGAACGGACATCTGTTGACAAGCAGCCAAAAGYATGCGGCAGGAGCAGTTTTGCTGCTGAAGACACGTTTGGTGGAAACCAGGCTTGAGAAAGTAGTTGCTGAATCAGCATTTACAGCTGATTACGTTTTGGTGTCAACCGGATTAAAGATGGCTGCCACATAATTTACCTTAGCAAACAAAAAATAGCTATAACTCAGTCAATTACAGATCTTAAGCTAGAATTTGGCATGGTAGTAGCTGAGAGTTGTCCCTGTCGTACACTCAGAGTGCTTACAGATTGCCTAAGATCTTTGTTTAAACATTTAACATGCAAGGTGAAGGTTTGTATTTTGCTGCTAGTTTTAAAGATWCAGGGTTTCAATGAAAGGCTAAAATCCTTCACTCCGTTACCAAAAATGTGTCGTGTGACTCAGTAATACACCGTTCTGATTTTCTTGTAGGTATTACTATGATGGTGACATGATCAGCAAGGTGCAGGGCAAGCGCTTCGTCTACAAGTTTGTGTGTGACCTGAGGACTCTGATTGGCTACAGTGCAGCCGAGCTCAACAGCCTGGTGGCCGAGTGCGAGCAGAAGAAGATGACTCGCTTGCAGATGCATGGCCTCTCTCAGCCCATCACCACAGTGACCCTGACCACCACCACGCTGGAGAAGGACAGCTGAAGGAGGGCATATTCACGCTCTGCAGCCGCCATGAGGAAAGTGTGGTGCACCACTCCCACCTGAAGTCAGAAACCACCCCTGGTCAACGTGGGCAAAGTGCTTTACTGTCGTCTTCCCAGTTTTATCCAAGTTAAACTGAGGCAGATATAATTTTTAGCTTTCTTTAACTGGACCCAGCAGGAGCGCAGGGWGTGAGAACGTCTTTACGATTACAGGTTGTCATTTTCACGATGAATGCTTGAGCGTGACCGAAAACCCAGTTAAGAGCTTGGTGTCGTCTGTAGTTTAGGATCTTTTCCACTGTAAATACCGTTACTTTGTGTTTTTGATAGCCACATGGACAAGTGTATTTTCATATTTTCCATTTCTAAAGAAAAAAAAAGGACCCGTTTTTGTATTTTTATTTGGTGTCCATTTCCTAAATTGCTGGACCTTTTTTTTGTCCACTAGGGGGAAATAAAGTGACAAGCATTTTCTAAACAGCTTTGTGTGACGTGGAAATTTAATCAAGCCTCGTGAAGAAAAAGAAACCAACCAGACATTAATATGTACATTCAAACTTTATTTATTTACGGTATGTCGAGTGTAGAAAGCTCTAAGCAAATATTTCATCAAACTACACACAGGGGAAAAACATTTTCAACATTCACCTGATTAAGAGCTTCAGTTGGTGTCTGTACACTTATTGAGGTGATATGTGTTGTATTTTGAGAATGCAGATTACGCATGTCACATTCAATGTTTAAGTATTAGAGTTGAACGTGTCTACTGAAGTCATAGGGTCACTTGTTGCCTTTTGAAGGCTAATAGACTAAAGGACAAATATGCAGGCAAAGAAACATTAACCTTAAACAGAAGCACTGTACATGTTTACACGGCAAATGTAGAAAAATAGAATGTGTGACATTTAGTGAGGGAATGTAGGTGAGCCATTTGGAAAAACAACTCTAGGCCCGTTAATTTGACTCCTGCTTTGTTGCGATAAAGCTAAAGGATGAACAGGAAATGAAAGCAGCAGAAATAGAAAAAAAAGACCATCAACCAAATATTTACAACCAAGACAACAGAGCGATAAATTCAGCATACGCTGTCCTAAATAAAATATCTAAAGCTCAATTTTGATCCTAATAAAAAGTGCAGAGACAGTTGGCATCGAAATAACGTTCATATTTGGTGATCATAATCAAGACTTCAAAAATGAGTGCATAGAACGCAAACAGCAACACAATCATCTTCCTTTCGGATTCTAGCGCGCTTCGTATTTTACATCCGAGAGCGTTGAGCCCATGCAGCTAACACAACAGTGAAGCATGGAGATGAGCAGAACAGAGTCAATTAAAGCCAAATCTGTGCAACCACAAAGCAGAACAGATTCTAAATCCTTTTTTTTTCTTCTTCATATCACAAGATCACAAAGAAGACACAAAGAAATATACAATCCTGCTAAAATATCTAAAGGAGAGGAAAGGACCCCCTTCATCCATCCTCCACATACAGGATAATTTTCAGTCATCAATATTACCATGCACTACATTAACTTACAGCTAATCTCTGTCTTAATGTATTACACATAAAAAAACATTAAATATTTCCAGTTTTGATATATTTTGATTGAGTATAATATATATTTTAATCTTTTTTTTTCTTTTTTCTTCTTTTCTGTAAAACATACTTAAAACCCTTCAGTCGTGCAGTGAGGAGCTCTGAGAACCCGCACCCTGGTCAGTTTAGAGCTGTTGAGTGTTTTTTTTTGTTTGTTTGTTTCGTATAAACAAATGGGTTGTTCCAGTACAAACACCTGTGATTGGCTGATAACGTGCAGGTAGATCAGGGCACCCTTGTCTAACCAGTTAATGGGGTACTTTAGATCTGTACAATCAAGCAAAGAGAAAATAAAAAGGGGATAAAAGTTTTTGTTCCATTTCAGTTTCCTTTGGCCCAAACGTTTGACTGAAACATGCAAAGATTTATTATTTCTTTAAAGTGAAAGATGAAAATCAGCCTCTGCAATAATGCCTCACAGCCTTACTTCTCTGTGAACAAGGTGAGAAACTGAAAAGTCTAAGTGCTGGGGGGTGTGGGGATGGACCAGGAAGGGAAATATTGGGAAGCAGTTTTTTTTTTTAGTTCTGCATCTGCTCAAAGAATTTGTAGGTGGGATTCTCGTAGCCGTTCTGTTGCATCTTGGCCAGGTGGCGCTCCTCTGGCGTCACCGCAGCGTCCACCTTCAAACACCGGAGGAAAAAGTTCGTAAAATAAACATTTTACAGAAACGAACACAAGGCTGCATAATAATTTACATTTTTTACCTCAATTACACCGTGATGAATGGAGGTGTACTGCTTCTTCCTCAGCATCACCAAAGTGATCACAATGATGGTGGCGATGACAACTCCCCCAACCATTAGCCCAATAATGGCTCCCTTGTTAGAGCCAACGTCCTCAGCGAAAAAGACCTTTCATTAATTAAAAACAAAGCTATTAACAACTGAAGAACTGTGTTGCTGTGTTATACAATATTAGAAATAAACTTGTATTAATGACAAAAAATGATTTTCAAATAAAAAATTCAATATTAACTGAGTTATTTAAGCAGTCATGAACTCTGAACTGTACCAGTTTCTGATGGTAAACTTCATATCCTGCACTCTGCCTTTCTTCAGTCTCCATTCGAACCTCTGGCTTCAGGGCAGAAACTGAGCAAGCAAACAAATCAGGTGGTGAAACATGCTGTGACAGCATGATGGCATGATAAATCCTAATAAAAACAAAAACACTAACTGGATTACTGTTTTTAGAAGTTTTACGGGGAAAGTTGTTTACACGTGTTCACACATGATGTTGCATGTCGATGCCATATTTGTTGTGATGGAGGACATGSGTGGTCCCCAAATTTACAAATCAAATTCATTTTAAAACATTTGTAGATTATTTTTACTTTAAATAAGACAATAGAAAAACAGTTGCCTTAAAAACATCCTGTGGTTGATGAGGTTGTTTGAGAAGTCAGTTCACATTTATGTAATAATTATCATTTGTGTGAACAGTTGTAGTTGTGTCTGCCTCTGAAATGTTTGGGAATCATAGGCGTACACAACACAGTGAATAATATAATCATTTAGTCATACTAAACTGGTAGTTTGGACTGTTTAAATACAAATACTAGTGTCTACCAAAGGCTTTATTGCAAATAGTGTCCKTTTTAACTTAAAGCAGAGTCTTTGAAGCCAAATAAAGTTGAATTATCTGTCACGTGTGGCAAAAAAGAAAGACAAATCTGCAGTTAGACAAATCTCTGAATTTGGGAAAAAGTGAAACTATAATTGATGGTAGTGACAGAAGAACTAGTAAAGTTATGACCATAAGTATCTTATACAAAATAAAGCAACAATCTATCAAACAGCTATTGGAAAATGTTAAATGAGAACAAAGTGGAGAGATCCTTAGAGTGAGCATTACCAAAAGGTCGACACTTACAGTCTTATCATGGAATGAACTCCGTTTTAATCTGCGCTCCAWTAATAACATTGTCTCTTTCAAGACACTCCTAAAAGATCACTTTTTCTCTCAAGCGGTTAGCTAAGAATTTCACTATTACTACCAGCCTACCTCCATTGTGAATGCTTCGCTAATCTTTGTTTTCTTTACTATTGAACTTACGTCATATTTACTCTCCCGCATTCAWTATGTTTTTGTGTATTACTGTATGTTTTGACCTGCAGTGATCTTGTGTTTGATTTACAATTTTAGAAATTAATTCTTGAGTTGATGTTCAATTTTTGTTGCTTATGTGTAATTATGTTTATCTGTTTCATTTTATTCTTTTCACCATTTTTATATGATTGAATGATTGTACAGCCCCTTGTGAATATATTTCTGTGAAAGGCGCTTTATAAATAAAACTTTACTTACTTATTTCTAMCTATTAAACTCTAAACCACTCAAACTACAGCAAACTTGAAAACAATGCTGTTTCAAAGTGAGATCTGATTAGTAGCACAGACTCATACCAGGTCGTGTTGGGAGCCCTCTGTCTGGATTAGGCCGAGCATCAACAGGCTCAACTACAGAAAACAGGAATAAAATTAATGAAAACGAATGTACAGTATAAAAAGCAATGACCAGTCTAGTTGAGTTAATAGATATTAGAAAAGATAAAACTGTGTTCTAGTGTCAGAAGTGTGTGTTACCATGGTTCTCTGTGTTTGGCTGGTTGAAGCTCTCTGGGTGAATGAAGCCCAGTCCATCCAGACCAGGATCCAAAGGAGCCGAGCTGTAGGTCTGATCGGGCATCAGAGCGTCGTTCCCATAGCTCACCCTGCCGTCCACCTGCAAACAGAGTACTTTTATTCAGGACATCCTGAATCCTGATGGGTATCCACTCATAAAAGAAGGAAACACTGATAATCTGAGATTAAACTCCACAGTAAACAGTCCGTTTAAACCTGAAGACCTTTGAATTTAAAATACTAAGGGTTGAGCCCAACAGATGCCCTCACAATCTGACAGATGTTGAGCACTTTGGTAAGAAATCGTGAGTAAATATTCCCAAATCAAGGCGTGATCTGCTGAAAAAGTCCTTTCTAAAAAAAACTGAAGRCTGCAAATAAATCAAAAGGTGCACAAGCTTACAACATCTGTTTCCATTTTAAATCTTTTTTCCCTGCAACAKATTTATTTCCCACCATGGTTGAGTAACAAAGACACGTCACAAAAAACATGGAAAAAAGTTTGAAATCGTTCAAAATTATCTCATTTTTATATCTCACCTAAAAGTTGTTTTCCACATGTATATTGGATTTTTCCTAATTCTGACCTCCTAAGAGCTTCCATCTGTAACATATCATGCTTTTTTTTAAATTCYTTACTGCAACTCCTTTGCCAATAAATGGACCACTTCCAACCACGTCAGCATCTAAGTTTCTGTGCGCATCGTGACTTTGCTTCAAGTGTCATTCAGAGGTATTTATATATGTGTGTGTGGGAGCAGCTTGACTCACCCGCCCGTCGCTCTGCAGGGAGGAGACTTGCTGAGACAGCTCGGACTGAACACGCTGCACGATAATTGCTATGAAGAAAAGGGATAAAGTGAGAACTGCATGATGATGAACGGGGAGCAGAAATATGGTGGGAGTGAGTGAGAGGACAGAAAATCAGCACACCAGGTAACAGCCTCACACACTCCTGCTTAATGAAGGCAGCTTGAGTGTAAGAATTTGTGTGTGTTTTTAAGGTGACCTTCAAACATGGTGTAAACATTCTTCACAAGATTGGTTCTTTCAAAAAGCAGAAATAGACCAAAAACTGATATGATTTCAGCATGAAGAAGGGTATTTCCAAACATGCTGGAATGCATCTAAAACTCTTCCAGATATTTTCTCCCTGACATGGCGTCTGAGTCATCACTTTTTCTGTAACTTCYTGACACAATCACTCAAGACGCTGCAGTCTTGAGTGATTGGTCTGAGCGGACGTACACTACTTTCTCACCCAGATGTCTTTTTGTGCCAGCTGACTGAAAGGCTTCTACGTCAGCCTGGCATGAATTCATCTACAGGAATTACTCATATACACCACAGTTTTAATACTATTTTCAAGAATAAAAAAAGAATTTTCTATAGTTGAATTCAGCTGAAGGCTAACTCATATAGTCTTGAAGTTATTAAAAATTTTGGAGTAAATCTTTTTTTTTTTTCATTAGTGAGAGGAAACTGAACATGTGTGGGGTGTTATTTGTAACATGAAGACAACTCACATYTCTCAAGAACATCCTAACAGAGTCACCTTTCAATACTTTCCTGCCTGATCACTTTCTTCAATGTCTATCAAATGGTTAATTCTCAGAAAACTGGTGGCGCCGGTGCATGGCAGCCCCGCCTCTGTCAGTGTGCCCCAGGGTAGCTGGGGCTACAATGTAGCTTACCACCATCAGTGCATGCATGGGTGAATATCTGAAGTGTAAAGCGCCTTGGGGTCCAAGTGGACTTGATAAGGTGCTATATAAGTTCAAGCCATTTACCATTAGAGAACTGTTAACKTTATCACTATTTCCTCTGCAGAACACAACATAGGCTTTTACCACTTTGACAATCGTACACATTTATTGATTAACCTTTAAAATTTTGACTCAATTCTTTATATTTAAACATTAAAACTTCCCTGATGTATTCAGACAGCTGCATAATTTATATTGCTTGTTTTAGGGTTCAAGAATATCTCCATCTTCTGCTGTTTATCTGTCAYTGAGTTACAGAAGCAACAGGTCCAGCTCCAACTGGGGGATCCTAAGGCATTTCCAGGCTTAGGAAAATCTCTACAGCGAGTTCTGGGTCTCTTGTTGGAACGTACCCGAAAAACCMCTAAAGTGAGGCGTTCAGGAGACACTGAGATAAAACCAAATGCTGAAAACAGTTGTGCACAGTTTTGAAGTTTAGATCACTTTCTGCTGCAGGTAAGACACTGATTACTGACCCCTCTCTCAAAGCAGCCAGGATTTGTCTCACTGGGTGAGCTCATGAAATCCTTTAAAAATATGAATGAAAACTTACCAACTTGTTTTTGGATGTCAGAAGCCACACTGGGCACCTTGTAGAGCAGACCTAACGACTGATTCATCCTCTCRTCAATCACACGAAGGTGGGTCAGAACCTAAAGGTCAATTAAAAAGGTTCAGTTCCAAATGCTAATTTTGATAAATTAGTTTCAACATAAAGGCTTAAGACATACAGTATATTATTTCTAGGCAACATAATTATGTGTTCAGTTTAAAAAAAACAAATCTTTCAGCACCTGGGGTCGGATCTGCGCAGCCTTTTTAGGATCGACTGTGCGAACATGCTCATAGTGTTTCAGCGTGTGCTGCCTGTCCTTCTGTTCTGCACGGACATACTTCTTCAGCAGGCTCAGCACCTGTCGGGGCTGGTGGCGACAGAAACGTTAAAGAGCTTGTTTTACCCAGAGTCGCCTCAAAACGTGCACAAGTTAACACATGTGTGACACTTCTTCAACTCTACACCCAGTCTGTCTTTAAACGTGATTATTAATATTGTCTAACTAAGTAACTGTGATGTGTGCACATTTTAGTGTGTGTGTGTGCTTTTTTTTTTGTTTGTTTTGTTTTTTACCCGTGGAGGGTTGGCCTGCAGAGCACTCAGGTAATTCTCTAGAGCCAGGCGTCTGCGGCTGTTGAGCAGAGCTTCCACCCGGGCCATGTGGGTCTCCACCAGCTGCTGTCGCTCCTCTGCTGCCTCCTGCTCCAGAGCCTCCACCTTGTCCTGGAAGTGCTGCACATAYAATGAGACGGAAAACAGAAAATACACATTTAGCAGGAAAACCTGCTCAAAAAAATAACATAAAAGTTCATTTTTTTTATCAGTTCCAAAGAGTACTGACAATATAATTATACAAAAACATTTACAAAGCTGTTAAATGACACTGATAATTTATCTACAGAAGAAAATTGGTGATCTATACCTGGATGACGACTTTTTTGTCAGCACGAGAAAGACTCTTGGATTGTCTCTCTGCCTCCTCCCACTCCCTCATCACCTGAACATTAATGCAATTATTTTCATTTTAAAATCCTTTCAATCCTGACAAATTCAGCTCTGCTAAAGATAAATGTATTTTCTTGAAAACAATRGTTACAAGGAGATGTTTAGAGGTAAAGACCACACACCTGGGACATCTTTTCACGATGTTTGGCCTCGAGGCTTTCTTTAGCCCTCCTGAAATCTGTGTGTTCGTTGTCATCTCCTGGAGATTCGAGGTACTGATCCACAGCGTCTGGAGGGCTGGGGGCCACAGTGGGTACTGGGGGAGAAGAAAATACAGAGCAGAATGTCCTGAACCAGAAAGGCTAAAGAGCATGACGAGTTAAAAGGATGCAGAAAATAACAAAAAAAAAAAAAAAAAAAAAAAAAACAGTGGGTCAAACATATTGCAACCCTCAGAGGCAACATTAAAGAACTCTGTGATAAACGAGTGTTAAACACAGAAGAGGTTAAGACATAAAAGGAGATGTGTTTTTAAAAAAGAGCACATTAAGCATCATAAAACACACACAGGTTAGCGGAGGACAAAGAGGGAAATGTTTCCTAAAATAAGGGACCCATGCGTTCAGCTGTGCTCGCTGTGGGATTCTGGAGATAAGAAGCACCGAGCTGAGTCAGGATCAGGGTGGACCGACCTGCTGAGCAGTTCTCCTGATGGGAACAAACGAACCGACCTGTTAAACCTTTTAGAAGAGTTTCCTCTCCGATGCACATAAAAACACTCAGATGTATTCAACAGACTGACAGATTCACAGCTGCAGAGGCGGACATGAGACCTGCAAACCACACAACAAAACATGCAGATGCTCACCAACAGAAACACATGCTGACACACAAAGGTCAGAATTCGCACTTCTTTTTCTTCATGCTGCAAGAAGCATTGGTTAGTATTTCTTGTTCGAAATGACTTGAGGTTTGCTACTTGTTTTTGTGAATCTGTTATGGACTGCTGGCTTTACACAATGTTTTGTCTGTTTTTTCCCACTCAAACATCTGTTCAAATATCACCAACAAAATGGACGTGTTACAAATAAGATTACTAGCTAAATAAATTTTACTGTCGGCAAGTCATACAAAACAATAAACTCAACAAGTGGATTTCTTGAATAACTATTCATTCCTACAGCTGTTTTAAACACCTATAATGCTTATAGTTACATTGTTTTATAAGTTTGTTATTACAGTCAACACGTGTGCTGCATTTTTCTTTATAATAATTCTGCTTGGCTAAAACCTACAATAGTTAATAATAAACAGTCTACAGTTGATATTTCATCTATTCCTGTTTGCTCAAAACTAGTGGTGAACATTTTGAGAAAAGAATATACAAAACAATTTAAAAAATTACCTGAGGCTAGATGAGGAAATTGGCCCCATTCACGTTTGTCAAATATGTGCTATGTTATTAATTCCTTTCTAAAGCAAAAACTAAAATCAGTAGCCTAACGTTCTGCACTCATCGTCTCCAAACAGTTGTTCAGATCTAAAGACTGAAATACGTTTTATTTGCTTTCTGTCACATGGATGACCTGTTTAGTTGTAGTAAAAATAAACTTCTTGTATGAAAGTGATCATATGTTCCGGTCTTTAGAGCACAAAGTTTCAACCTGACTGATGCTGAGATACTGGACCAAGATACTGAACAGTTCTCTGCCAACCTCATCAAGATAAATGGAGAAAAACACCCGCTTCGGATGTTATCATCCATTAAATGGACGTTATTAGCCGTTATCAGTCCCATWGAATGGCTTCAGACTGTCCTGACTGTGCCGCCTAGTGGGTTCTCTGTCYCATCGAATGGTTTCAGACTGTCAGCTGGTTAGTATGAGGCATAAAACCACTAAGGWTTTTTATGCAATCTGGTTARTATGAGGCATAAAACCACTAAGGATTTTTATGCAATCTGGTTAATATGAGTCAGAAAACCACTAAGGCTTTTTATGCAATCTGGTTAGTATGAGGCATAAAATCACTAAGGTTAGTTTTAGAGAAAATTACTCCGATGGTAGCAGTTTGTTGCATTCCAACGTATATGGCACTGGTAACCCACTAGGGGGCACTGTCGGGACAGTCTGAAGCCATTCTATGGGACTGATAACCACTAATAACATCCATTTAATGGACTGMTRACATCCGAACYRGCTGGAACAAACCGACTGGTCTTGAGACTTGTATAACAGATGTAAAGGTCATAGCATTTCAAAGATAAGGTGAAGGCAGGATGGAGGATGTTGAGGCTCTCATGCTYCACACAAGACTAGAATGGATGCAGCTGAATACAGTTATCAGGGCTCTAAGAGGCATCAGAATACAAGAGACAGAAAGTAATGAGACGCTAAACATTCAGCAGGARCCTGAGRACAAGAAGCAGGCTGGTTAGATGGACACATCAGGGTTTRGCTCCAGTCCGGGGACTTACACGAGCTGCTACAGACAGCGAGGCAGTATTCCTCCGACTCAAAGTTATTCCTGTTGCCMGCACAGCCCCCGAATAAGAAGGGGGCGCAGCGGCCCTTCTCGGGATCGAAGTACCAACGCTCCAGCATGGCATGACACGGGCCCGACTCCGCGCGAGCCCAACACACCGCTGAGGTCGTGTGCACAACAAGTAGATTTTCATTAAATGTCAAATGGAAGCTCTGCAGCTGGTTGGAAACTTCAAACTGACAAGCCTAAAACCAAGAGTGAACAGAGAACAGATCAAAGTGCTTTACCTCGCACGACCTCCTCCACYGACTCGGTGGTGGTKGTGGTAGTGGTGGTCATGGCGATGTTAGCGTTTGGTTCATCGTTATCCCTTTCGTCGATCACATCGTCGTCTTCATCGCCATCTCCGTTCTCGTCCCTCTCAAAGGCGTCGTCATCTTCATCGTCATCTTCGTCGTCCTCGGCGATGGCTGGTCCTGTGTCTGCTGGGCGGGTCATGCTGCAGAAACGAGAGCAGCCATGTTTTTGATACCGCGTGTGTGCGTGGCATCAGAAATAACCGTGTGTCACGGGTGATACCTGTTGTCGGTGTATTCTGCATCAGCTCCGCCCCACCAGACGTCAGACTCCTCCCCTTCCTGTTCCGCGTTGTCTGACACGCGCTCCGTCTCTGCTGGACAGCACACAAACTCCACCCCTCGGAAACGGTCGATGCCACATGGCAACAGCATCCCGTAGTCATGGAGATTCATTGAACGGTCTCCACAGGACTAATTCACGAAGAAAACAAGAAAGAAAATGAAGGAATTTATTATCACTTCAGTGACTTGCATATAAACATCTTAAAAACCCCTCAAAGATTTTAATAATTCTGACTGCTCTTTTA